>NW_019396026.1:496343-694582 GCF_000591075.1 Eurytemora carolleeae
ACCACTGAACATAACTGGGGGGATAAGTAGGTCAACTTGTATACATGTTTAACCACCATTTAACTAAATTGACACTTATAAGGTCCTATTCCTATAAATCTACAGTGTAAACTATAAGTTAACCAATAGTCCCCTATGGGATTTTAGATTATCCTAGCTCTAATCAGAGGCGTACACAGGGTGCTTTTTCCCTCCCCTGAATCAGTGAAATCTATGGTTTCCAGGTTTTTTTGGTCCCAGTGCTTCCCCTAAATAAATATGTAAGCCCCCGGCCTTGAACAAATTCCTGGCTCTAATAAATTTGTTTCATGCATTTTTTCATTTTTTTCTCCTAATTTACAGCTGGTTTTCACATGCATATTATCTTTCCATTCTTAGCTTTTTCTTTCATTTCTCCCCCAACCCATTTTCAAATAAATCAAATATTTTCCTTTAGTCGAAATTATAAAAGAAATTAGCAAAACGTAAGTACAATAAATACATTTAAAAATACTTATGTACGATCTAGATTAGATACAGGGTAACCCACAAATTGATGAGACTGTTAAGACGAACGGAAACTTTTTTAATATGACGGTGAAATTAAGTTGTCTGCCTTAGATTTAGTAATTTAATGGCTAATTTAATGATTTGACAAAGAAACAAACATTAAAAATTCCGTACAGTGTATCAGTTTTCTCTAAAGTCTCAACCTTTTATAATAACCCTGTAGCTTAAAGCTGTTTTTACAAAGCCACCCTGTAATCGATCTTTTTAAGAAGGTTTCGAGATGGCAGTTGGTAGGATAGTGGTAAATTGAAGTGGTTGACAGATATACAATTTAAGTAATTTTCATTAAGAAAATTATGGAAACTTTAAAAAATCATTCAATCATTGAGACTTTATAAAAAAACAAACAACTAGAGCAGCTTGAAAAATAACAACAAAGTTTGGCAAAGAAAGTAGATGATAACAATTGGAGGAATTCTAGAACTAAAATGGAAAAAGCTTAAATAAAATTCTTTACAGAAAAGTCGTATATATGCTGTATCTGATTCTGAACTTCCTGGACTTCTAAAGTGAGCATATGTGCATTTCTTTTTTTCATCATGGCATAGAAATAATTCATAGTTAAATGTATTCATCCCCATGGATTTAAGTCAATCTTAAATCTTAATATTATTCTACCCCGGCAGAAATTGAACCAATGTTTCAAAGTTTCGTCCAAGGAGCATACAATTTATAGGGTGTCCTACGAAACATGACAGTAGCAAGACGACTTGAACGTCGTCTTTGATTTTTAATATATAATGTCAACTTAATTTAGAAGTAAAATTCTAGAGATAATAATCACAAAATACACCCTGGACATCCTGGTATTTCCAAGATGTGCTCGACTGCCTTTTTTATAATTTCAATATTACTCGAGATATGAAGAATTTCGTTCATATTTCGGCAATTTTTGGTATTATTTAACAAAATAACAAAATTTAAATCTGCACAAAATCCAGATAATATGGACCGCACAAAAAAGCAGACCACATTATGGAGATGCCAGGAACAGGAGAATTTTGTGGTTGACGACTTAATGTCACAAGGAAATTCCAAGATCAAAAACGACATTCAAGTCGTCATGCTACTGTCATGTTTCGTGGGACACCCTGTATACTCCTTGGTTTGTCTTATTTTTTGTAAATTAATTAAATAAAATTTTGTATTTGTAAAATATTTTAACTTTTAAAGTCTTCGACGCTATCATAGCTGAATTATTTGATTTAATCATCCATGTAATGGAAATGGTAGAGATTCTGAATCAGTATTTTGGAAGTGTATTTACACATGAAGAAACATCCAGTTTACCAGATTGTGCGAGCACAGAATCCAATGCCTTCATCCAAGATCTTGAATTTAATGAAGCTCTGATTAAATCTTACATTAAAAATCTGAAGAAATCTAACTCTAGTGGCCCTGATGGAATAACTGTTACATTACTACAGGAAGTTAGTAATTCTATATCTGTACCTCTAGCCTGCTTATTTAGAAAATCAATGCAAGAAGGGATAGTTCCCCAAGACTGGAAAGATGCAATTGTAGTTCCAATCTTTAAGAAAGGTGTAAAATCCAAACCCAGTAATTACAGGCCTGTGTCATTAACTTCTGTAGTGTGCAAACTTATGGAAAGAATCGTCAAGGATGTAATTCAAGATCACTTATTAAAAAACAATCTACTTCATAATAGTCAACATGGCTTTCTCCCACACAAATCATGCACTTCAAACCTTCTGGAATTCCTTGAAGTAATAACACAAGAGATTGACAAAGGTACTCCAGTAGATGTTCTTTATCTAGACTTCTCAAAAGCCTTCGACAAGGTTCCACACCAAAGATTATTGCTAAAAATTGAATCCTTAAATATCCAAGGTAACATCTTGAACTGGATTAAAGACTGGAACTTCTTTACCCAAAGAGTCATTGATGATTGGAACCAGTTACCCAGCACAATTAGAGAGTCTCAAAATATCAAGATATTTAAAAGAAATCTAGACCAATATTTATCTTCTTCTGAGATGAACTGATGAACTGAGAATATGACAGGATCTCCAGAAGAAGACTGTGTGGAAAAGATGTTGCTAAATGCCCCTAGCGGGGGCTACATCAACTACTCTCCAAGTATACAAGTAAGTAAGTATGTATATCTGCTTAATATGTTAAGGGGCCGAGCACTGCAGTTATGATTGCAGCCTTGCACTGGACCAAGTGCAGTGCTCGGGGCCCCGGCTAGCAATAACAGCTATGTCCAAGCAGCAGTGCTTGGCTCAGAAATTGTTGAAAGTCCTAACCTGTTCTCAAATATTTAATAATTCATCAAATATTTTTGGCGAAAAAAACTTAATATTTGCATAGGAGGTAAAATTTATAAAAGATTGAAAATAAGCTCAATTGACCAAATACATGAGTTCAAAATGATCCTAGTCCTTTTGAACGTTAAAGTTCAATCGATAATTAGTCATATTCAGGCCCGTAACCAGGATTTACCCATAGGCGGGATGCAAAGAGGGGTTTTGTAGGATGGGTCCAGAAAATGTTCATAATTTAGTTTTTAGCCCAAATTTTATAATATTGGATGACAGTAAATGTCATTTAATTTTGATATTAATACTCACGTTTACGGATTTTTAGTTTTCTGAGGAAAATTTAAATGTTAAAACTGCAATGCAATTAATGCAATTGCTCTGCCAAAGAATTGAATTTATTATACATACTGGAACATTTCTTAATCTTACCTCAGGACAAATATTTTTCTAAAAAGGTTTAATTTGGTTGGTCTGAGGGAACAGCTATATATAACAATTATTTCGTACGCTTAACTAAAAGTTCCTATAGTCCAAAACAGCTAATAATTTTTGAACAGTACTTTGTAGAGTATACTAATATCTAAATTTATCCAGTGAAGATTACTAACACCAGGCAACTTGTGCAAAACCGTCGGTGCACCCCCCTGGTTAACGGGCCTGGTCCTATTGTCGATACCTAAATTTAAAGTGTTTTGAACGTTGGTCGGATGATGGCGATTGATAAGTCGTCTTTGTAATAATAAAAAGAAAAAACCTATAGGATGGTAATAATTCAAAAAAAAAACTTTCAAAGCGAATAAATCTTAAAAATTGTCCAGAAAAAGATTTAAGAAAATATTATTCTTTTAAAAAAACAATAACAAAAAACGTAAAAGGCATCTCAAATTCAGTCTATGCAACATCTGCCGCGGAGTGTTCTCAATTTTGTAAGTAAATCTAAATTTTGATCACACGTGCTTAATCATCGCTGTTCCAAAGTAGGAATCTGAGGTGGCTGCGATTAAATTCGTTTAAATAAGAATCTCTGAGAATTTATTCCATTTTAACGAGTTTATTACTGCGAGTCTGCTATCTTTAAAGGATTTTGTATCGGACCAAATGTTTTGTTTTAGAATCTTAGTTGTCACGCTTTGGGTCTGTCCTAGTGAACGATTTTTGGAGGTGCTATGGAAACGCCTCAACACGGAAACGTCTCAACGCGGAAATGCCTCAAAAACCGGTTTTGAGGAATTTCCGTTTTTTTTTGGGAAATCCCTCAAAACTGGAAAATGTTGAGGGATTTCCGAATATTTTTGAGGCGTTTCCTAATATTTAAAGTTGAGGTGTTTCCTCTTTTTTTTTGAGGCGTTTCCGTTTTATAGGATGGGCTAGGGGGCCGAGCGCTGCGGCCACGGGTCAGGTTAAGAAACTTCTTGTCAGACCCATGTACAAAATTGATAGGAGGGGGGGGGTCCAAAAATCGTTGTCTAAGAATATACCCACGCTTTCATGAGACCGGTCCAATGGTTAATCCTAACTGATGTGTGTTTCTTATTTACTAAGAGACTGTCAGAGAGTTTTATTGTTAAATTTAAGCAACATATCCGTTTAATAACTCTGAAAGCACACTTATTTAGTCTATCTCATGGAGATGTATGGTAGTTTCCTAGTTTTAGAACCCCCCCCCCCCCCCTACATGGATTTGTACATTGATTTCATCAGGATATAATTGGTCAAATGGTCGTAGAGCCCGCCCCCCTAGCCTATCTTAGCCGCGGCGCTCGGCCACATAGCTGCAGCGCTCGGCCCAGAAATTGCGTCTACGTAACCCTTAAATAAGGAAAAATTAATCTCTTTCAAACTTTTTATTGAAACAATAAAGGTACAGATCTGAGTAAATTGTGTAATAATGATAAAAAACACACGAATATTCATTTAGGGTTAATATTCTCACACCCTCTATTTTGAAGGTTTAAAAATATTTTCTCCTGAATTACTTAATTTTGTTGTTTTTGTTATATTCCATAAATAAACAATTGAATAATTACTTACATACATCTAAGCGTTAATGACTACAGGCCCTAAATGTGACAAAACATTTATGCTATATGCATCTTGAGAAATCCTCACATTTACTTTTTTTGTTCCAGAAGCAATGAGTTTCAGAGGACGTGGCGGAGGTGGCGGTAGAGGATTCGGTGGTGGCGGCGGTGGACGCGGAGGCGGCTTCAGAGGTGGCAGAGGAGGACGAGGAGGGTTCGACCAGGGACCTCCTGAGAGAGTAGTTTCCCTCGGCAAACTATCCCACACATGTCAAGAAGATCTTGTTCTTAAATCTGGAATCGCCGATGTTCCGTATTTCAACGCCCCCATCTACTTGGAGAACAAACAACAAATCGGCAAAATTGACGAAATTTTCGGATCTATTCGTGAATATCATGTTTCTGTGAAACTCTCAGACAATATGAAAGCAAATTCTTTTGCTAAGGACTCGGAATTTTTCATCGATCCTGCTAAGTTACTTCCCCTCTCAAGATTCCTCCCCCAGCCTCCAGGTGCTAAGAGGATAGGCGGCGGACGAGGTGGAGGCCGAGGCGGAGGTCGTGGTGGCGGCCGTGGAGGTGCCGGAGGTTTCCGTGGTCGAGGCGGTGGCGCTGGTTTTGGAGGAGGACGTGGAGGCGGTGGATTTCGAGGCGCACGAGGAGGTGGCGGAGGCGGAGGGTTCCGAGGAGGAGCAAGGGGCAGGTTCTGAGATACATTGCATTCATTATTATATACGTTATAATTTTTTCAGATATGGAAGATTGAACTATGATTGAAAATGGGAGCAACGGGAGTAGTATTTCCGTGAACCGAAAGTGTATAGAAGAGAGTATTGATCTAAACCAACCCTATCTCTCAGTTACGGAACGATATTATACTCCGTATTACAAGATAGACCAGGATAGATCAAGAAAGAATGATCTTTGTCTCCTGATTCATTCCAACCGAATTTCCTTGATAACTTTAGCTCCGTCTCACCCGGTCCTGTCGTCGACTGAGAAAATCAAGGTGAACTGTGAGGTGTCTGGAAAGTTGGATAGGAAGCAGAATAAGGCGGTTGGGAAGAGCAAGAAGGGAGGACAAAATCTAGAACCTACTTCCATTGTGTGCTTTTTAGAGGTCAGTATACTGAACCCTTTTTTTCCTATTCTCAAAAGTCAAAAGCTTAGATAAATTCAAATATCCCCCCCCCCTTACTTTCAGGGAGGTAGGAGTATGCTAATATAATATAGAAAATTAAAAGATTTTTAATATTAGGTTGGAGAGACAAGGTATCCTATAGAGGCTGTATCTCCTGGAAAGCTAGTTTGCATGAACAAGTGTGTCCTGGAGAACCCTGATTTTGCTCGTCTGAAACCTCAAGCCGAGGGACATATTGCTGTTCTTCTCCCTTATCTAGGAAGGATTCAGGTACTGATGTTCTTAAACTTGACTAATTGATGTTCAAACTTTAAGGTTACTCAAAACAATACCCTTCCTTTCCTCCTTCACTACTTCAGTGATACGATTTTTTAAAGCTCATTACCATTATTGAAGCACACTGGGACTGAAAGATGGAGCCCTAAAATGTATCCAGAAGAAATTCTGTGTCTAATTCTTTGGAATGTATAATCTACTAGCTGTCAAATAACAGAGATTGCAGGAACGAATGCACGGAATTTTTATTCCTTTTATTGTTCAGCGCCAATTAACTATGTGGTTTTTTTCACAACTAAATTCAGATGGTTCTATTTAAAAGTTCAAGTTCTAGGAATCCTTTTTTTATTAACCTAGAATATTGAATATATTGTCATTCTCAGTGTATAGGTCTCATTAAAAGATCTTCTTAGTTTTTCTGGTGTATCAAAGATGACGCCATTGTTTCTGTATTTAGGAATGTAAGGATGGCTTGATGGATGAGAAGAGTTATCAAGATTTTATCCAAAAAGAAAATAAAGCTCAAGAATGAAACCCTATCTCCCGCTTCTCTCTGAGGTAAAAGCGTTCTATTGACATAATATGCATTTGGATGAAATAATGGGTTCTATTGAAAAGCGGATTTGTATCTTATGTTTTTTTTAATCGTTGCCTTTTATATTTCCGGGGAATCTTGAAAAAAGGTGAAACTTGCTTCAGGGTGTATATTTTTCCGTTTGCCCTATCCCCCCTGGGGGGAGGGATATGAGCCTTCATTGGGTTTGGGGGGATAAAATGAAGAAAAAAAAGGAAAAAGGGGGAAGGAAGAGAAAAGGGGAAGAGGGAAAGGAAAATGGAAAGAGGGGAAGGGAAGGGAAGAGAAATGGGGAAGAGGGAAAGGTATATTGAAAATCATTAAATTTTTTAAAATTTTGAAAATCCACGAAATTTTTGTGGAGTTATGTTGTCTAAATGACAAAATGTTTTATATTTAACCTGTTCTAGGATATGTTCGATCAATCTGTGGCCTGGTTGTGGGAGTACGGATTGAAGTACAACTACGTGAACCTGGTCTACATGATCATAAATCGGTTTCCAAATATAGGGCTTAAAGTTGGGTTAAAGGAACGAGAATGTTTGACGGTTAAATTTCTCCTGTTACTGCTGAAACAACACGGCTGTACTGCAGAGATGTCTTCACCCGAGTTTCTCACCTCGTTTGAATCTGCTGTAGTTGCATTTATCAGTTCACATCCAAGGTATTTAATCAATTTAGCTCAATTCTCAAACTTACAGAATTTTTTTTGTTCAGTTTTGTTTGTAAGGAATTATTTACATAATTCTATTTGACCCTCTAGAATTGCATGCCAGATGCACACCGTATAACTTTAACCTTCGTCTGAGAAAGGATGACTGAGATATTCTTTTGTTTGCTGAAAATTGAAGTGCTTTTATGTCTTATCTTTGGAAGTATTTTGTATGAGAAGTCGCAGTTACATGATAATTATGAAATATCTGGCCGCGATGATCAGACTAAGGTTAATAGAGTACCATTGTGAATCGAAATAGCTAGCTTCTCTTTTCCGGTTTTTAAGATTCTATCTGATTAGGAGAAAGAACAAAAATATAAAAATATAGAAATGAAGTCTTCTCTGTACAATTTGTCTTTTAGTACAATTATGAGGAGATAATGAGGGATGAAATGAAGTAGAAAGATTGTATTTTAATATTATCTGTTCAGTACAAATATGAAGAGATAATGAGGGATGAAATGAGTTGAATACAGTCTAGAGTGTATTTTAATATTATCTGTTTAGTACAAATATGAGGAGATAAAGATGGATGAAATGAAGTTGAATACAGTTTTAGAGTGTATTTTGATACTATCTCTTAAGTACAGATATGAGGAGATAAAGATGGATGAAATGGAGTTGAATACAGTCTAGAGTGTATTTTAATATTCTCTGTTTAGTACAATTATGAGGAGATAAAGAGGGATGAAATGAAGTTGAATACAGTTTTAGAGTGTATTTTAATATCATCTCTTAAGTATAGATATGAGGAGATAAAGATGGATGAAATGAAGTTGAATACAACCTAGAGTTTATTTTAATATTATCTGTTTAGTACAAATATAAGGAGATAAAGAGGGATGAAATGAAGTTGAATACAGTCTAGAGTGTATTTTAATATTATCTGTTTAGTATACATGAGGAGATTGAGTTGGATGACATGATAAAGTTAAATACAAGTCTGAAATTTCTTCACGTCCGCTCTATTCTTATCTCCTCAAAATACAATGCCAGGTAAAATGGGACCAGGTTTCAAGGGTACCGTTGTAAATCGGGCATTCTCATCTTCGCATTGAGGGTCACTTGATAATACACAAACAGTAAAAAGGGCACCATGGTGTGTTGGACTTTGCCCTTTTTTGATGGAGGTTCTTCAAAAACTTATTTTTCTTATTAACTATCTAAACTTTATTACTTCAGTGATGTAGCAATGCTGATGGATAAACATTTTCCTGATATATCTCAACTTGATGACACGGATCCATGGATACAGAACTTTAAAAGAACGTTTCATCTCAAGGTGGGGCTTTATCCTGGGGTACTGATCTGCATATTAAATTACTGGGGGCGGGGGGGGGGGTGTCTCAGAAAAAACTCCCCAAATGTGCGACATATTTTTAGGAAGCATTAGGGTAAAACACGACCTCAAATACGAAATTTTACATTTTAAAAATATATCCCAAAATGGGCCGGGCCAGCCATTTTAATGTTTTTCCCGTCACTATTGGCTTGACCTGTTTTTCGACCTGAAACCAATTTATTATTTTTTCTCATTCTGTAACAAAAAAAAATATCTTTACCCTAATCAAATCAATAATCTCAGTTTCCAGCATAATTTGCAGAATATTGCGAAACCTTGAATTTTCAATCCTGCATCAGTCGAATAACCATTTAATTTTAGGAAATTGATGAAGAAACTATGAAGACGACAAATCTTTCATATAGTATAGCAAAGAAACACTTTAAATTCAAAATATCTAATATCGCAGAAGAAAGAAGAAAGTCGGTAAGTTGAAGATATATTGTTTACAGTGTAACCTAGAGTGAGGCTCTCAGAGTTATGACCATAAAAGTTCAAAGAGAACATCGAAACACAGCACTTGTGGTGCGCGTACCACTGTGGTGCGTGCACTACAAACCAACTTTACTTCCTATGATTGTTAATAACTTCTCCTATTAAAGCTACCTGCTTAAAAACATCAGAAATGATATGTCGTCTTTTTATTTCATTTTATGTACCACTGAACATAACTTAAAAAATGTTAACCGTAATTTTTTATCTGACGTTTTATTAGAAGCCCTGAAACATTTCTTTTTTACTTCTTCTATAAAAGCATTTAAGGTTCACATAATCCAGTCTGGACAAACACCAGGCTCGAATATATTTAGAAGACGACATTCTTTAAGTCCATTGAAGCCAAGAGGATACATATTTGTACAATTAAGATACATTAGTACCCCTTGCAATACAAATTTGTGTCATTTTTTAACGTAAATGTTTTGTTTACTATTACCATCATTATAGTTGTACTAAGTACATTTAACATGCAATTAGTTTCTTGTTATTCTTTGTGATTATAGAAATACTTGTCGTATCTTCTATTTAATTGAGAGCATGTTCTCTTCGTGTAAATGTAAAACAAAACAAAAAAGTTCGCGGATTTTAACAAAAATTTCGTGGATTTTCAAAAAAAAAATTAATGTCATATCTATATATGAATTTGGCTTGTCTGTCTGTTTGGGTGTCTGTTTGTTTGTTTGTATCCAATAAACGTCAAAACGGCTGAACCGATCGGGCCCAAATTTGTTGTGGGACATCACGTGACCCCAGGGAAGGTTTATGAATGATTGAAATTTTAAATATTTGTCTCCATCAAAATTCGATCTTCATTAAATTTTTTAAAATTTTGAAAATCCACGAAATTTTTGTGAAAATCCGCGAATTATTTTTGTTTTGTTTTACGATGTACACAAAGAAAACATGTTCACAATTAATTTAGAAGATGCGCGCCCTCTAAGGCTAGTTTCTTATATTCTCTCAGCCTAGTGTTTGTTCTGTCTGGATGATGTGGGTTTCTTGGTGCTAAAACTGTTCTGGAAATCGTCAAAAATGCCTCAAAATTAGATTTGGAATAAAACATATATTTATCCTTGTTCAGGATAAATCCGAATCCGCCTTAAAGGTTTGGGAGAAAGTGGAATCTACAGTCTGGAGAATCTTGAAGTTTATGGAGAGAAGATCAGCACGTTCTGCCCTGGAGGGGATAGAACCTGGGATATCTCCGTGGTTCGATTTCCTTCTCTCTATTATTGGAGACAGGACGGAACCTGAGCTTGTAAAAGCTTTTAAAAATCTTCTAAATCTTAAAGTTGAAAGTGAATTTTTCCTCTCTGGTTTTTACAGAGAGGGGGAGGCCTGACTCTGCACATCCAACAGACCCAGTTTTTATTTATTATTACTTTAATTATGGAATTTCGAAATGGTTTAAAGGGACTGTAAGCATAATTTTAAGTGACCTTCCATTTATAGAGTGGCATGTCAGATTTAAAACGATACCCTTTAAACTTTTGTTTGATTAGTGGTTTCGTATATATTCTTATTCATATAGCGGGAAAGTGTCAAGAAACCTTGGGAGTGCACACTGTACAGTGAATATACAATACATTGTACACTATGTTACCTCGAGTCTCCCGTCACTCAATCTTGAACTATACTAATGAGGGTATCTTCCTCATCATTTCCGGACAAAGGTTTTTAGATAAATTACGCATACAGTCCCTTTAAGTAAGGGGAAATAGTAAAAAGAATTAAATTATACTTTGCATTGAATTTTGGATGGTTAATCATGAACCATGGAATCATTTTCTACACCTCATGTAATTTAATTTTGTACCTGATAGACGTGTATCTCTCTGGAGAGCTTATTTTGGATTGATTTCAGTTAGAAAATGGGAGCCCCAAAGAAGTCCAAGAAGTCTAATGAGTCCATCAACGCTCGCCTGGCTCTTGTCATGAAGTCAGGTAGAGAATTAGTGTTCGGGATTGTTGATTATCATCAAAGAAGGACTACAATTCATAAAACTTTAATATTTTATCAGCTGATGATGGTTTTAAATTAATTATATCTCGACTATTTTCTTGCTTTTTAACTTTCTTAGGACTCGATTAAGACGATTTGTTTGTCTGTTGGACTTCAAGATTTTTAATGTAAGATCTTTAAATGCTTTTTTTCCGTAGAAAGAAAGTTGAAAGATCAAGGTTCACAATATCTTAAGTTTGATTGTATTGCGGGATTTCTTACTTGAAGTTTTCTATTAAACCTGAGCCCGCGATTTAAAAGTTTCGGCTCGAGCCGTAATTCCTTAAACCCGACTTTAAGACCCAATCTTCGACCCAACTCTAACGACAGCTTGTGTCACGTGATTGACAGCTGCGAGATCTTAGGCTCGACTTAAGGAGTTAGGCTCAATGAAAATAAAACCGACCTTGGTTGGTTTTAGTGAAGAATAAGGCTCAATATGTTGGGTCTTATTCTCATCAAAACCCGGAATGCACCAATTCCAACTATGAAAATCCGCCAACTACAACATTAAACCGGTTTTATGAACTAAACTCTGTTGAAAATTAGATGCAACTGAAATCCGAAAGCCCGAGCCGTAAATAAGGCTCAACGACAGCTTAGATCCGAGTCGTATTTTCTTGAATTTTTTAAATCGCCGGCTCTGAGCCTGCGATTTAAAAGCTTCGGCTCGAAAGCCGTAAATAAGGCTCAACAACAGCTTAGACCTGAGTCGTATTTTCTTGATTTTTTTAAATCGCCGGCTCTGAGCCTGTGATTTAAAAGCTTCGGCTCGAGTCTTAATTCCTTAAACGCAGCTTTAAGACCCAATCTTAGACCCAACTCTGACGACAGCTTGTGTCACGTGATTGACAGCTGCGAGATCTTAGGCTCGACTTAAGGAGTTAAGCCCAATGAAAATAAAACCGACCTTGGTTGGTTTTAGTGAAGAATAAGGCTCAATATTGGGTCTTATTCTCATCAAAACCCGGAAAACACCAATTCCAACTATGAAAATCCGCCAAATACTACATTAAACCGGTTTTATAAACTAAATTCTGTTGAAAAATAGAGACAACTTAAATTCGCAAGCCCGAGCCGTAAATAAGGCTCAACAACAGCTTAGACCCGAGTCGTATTTTCTTGAATTTTTTAAATCGCCGGCTCTGTTTTTAGGAAAGTATGTGTTGGGATACAAGCAGACCTTGAAGACCCTGAGGAACGGAAAGAGTAAGCTTGTGATTATCGCTAGCAACACTCCTCCCCTCCGTAAGTCTGAGATTGAGTACTACGCTATGCTGGCCAAGACCGGAGTTCATCATTATGTCGGAGATAACAATGAACTTGGAACCGCTTGCGGTAAATACTTCAGGTAAAAATATCTTCAAATTTATTTGAGGTTAGAATTTTTCTATAGTATCGTTAATCTTGAATGTCTGATTTCGTTATGTGATATGGGCACTTTCAAATTGGAGAATCATGCTCGATACAGTCATAAACCCGGAATTAATTTATAATTAGTCAGACGACTTGACAATCTAATTTTACAAATATTATTGATGAAACGATAATAACAAAATACCCCTATTCCTGCCAATTCTAAAATGTGGTCTTCCTTTATTGTGCGTTTATTTTTTGCAGAGATACATATGTAAAGTTGTCTGATTAACTGTCAATTAATTCCGGGTCTTTCTGGTTATGACTGTACCTCAATTAAAGTTATCACTGCCTGACTACAACGGTGTATAGGAAGTGGAATTAAATGAGGGGAGGAGGATTGTAATATTATGAATAGATATTAAATAGAGCAATTTTTTCAGAACAGTTAAAGAAGTAGAAATGGGAGAGAGAGCGTAAGGTTAAGAAAGAAAAAGAATTATATGGAGAAGGAATAGACATAGAAAATGGGAGAGTAGAGAGGAGTGTAGGATAATGACTAACTTTCTTTTTGTTTTAGAGTGTGCACACTGTCCATCACAGACCCTGGAGATTCTGATATCATCCGAACCATGCCAGGAGCACAGGCCGGGGAAGCTTAAATCCATCTCTTTGCTCCGCTGGATCTAGAACTCAACCGTTCTTATCCAATTTAGTAAATTTGTCTGAAACTATGATATATTTAAGATCTCTTAACATTATGATCTATTTCAGGGAAAATGGAAATCTTTAACCAAGCAAGTTTACTACTGTTGCGGTATTTTGCGACTTCAAGAGAAGGTATTAACTACGCAATTATTTCTTGTATGATGTAAAGAAATTTTCGAACTGAGTAACATTTTCTGAAAATCATTGCAAATTGCAAACCCACATTACAATCGAGAATTAGTATAGTAATTTCAAGATTATTAATATTGTTGTATATTATTGATTGACATAACAAGTTTGATTATTATATTATTAATAATTTACAGGTTGTTTTTCGGACGGGTAAAGAAACCTGTTTCCGAGACGACATGCTGACATGTAGCCAACAAACTGGACAACGACCTGCTTTAAAATGCGGTCAGCTGGTCAGAGAGAAGATGTCCACTGTCGAAGGTTTGTAAAATCAACTTAATCAATAATTTTTTTTTATGAAATTGAGACTTAATATTTTTTAGACAGGAATTGAGTTCACAGCTGATCTGAAGGGATGAAGGACTGGTCAGACCTCCCTGAATGACGGATTGAATGCACTGTTCTGAAAATAAGATTGAGTACAAAGCTCCAAATAAAGGATTAAGAACTCCGCTCCAGATGAAGGATTGAGAACCCAGCTCAAAATGAAGGATTGAGAACCCCGCTCCAAATGAAGGATTGAGATCCCCGCTCCAAATGAAGGATTGAGAACCCCGCTCCATATGAAGGATTGAGAACCCCGCTCCATATGAAGGTTTGAGAACCCCGCTCCATATGAAACATTGAGAACCATGTTCCATATGAATGATGTATAACCTCGCTCAGAATGAAGGATTTGAGAACCCTTCTCAGAATGAAGTACAGGCTCCGAATGAAGGAGCAAGCACAGTGCTCTGAAGAAAGGACCGAGTACTTAGCTTTGAATGAAAAATTAGAGTGCATAGTTCTGAACAAAGGATCGAGTACACAGCTCTGAATTGAGGACTCAAACGCTGCACTAAAAGAATGATCCATTACACACCGCTCTGAATGAAGGATCCGAGTACAAAGCTCCAAATGAAGGATCGAGTACACAGCTCTGAATAAAGAAATGATTCTTAGGTTAAGATTGTTGGATTTATTAGGGTTTAATAAATAATGTAAGAGACTAAATATTGTGTATTTGGAACATTTTTTACTAGACGAAATTTCTTATGTTTCAATTTCTTCTTAAACTTAATTTTTTAAAAATTTTTTGTAACGTTTAATAACTAATGAATCCTATTTGTACACTTGGGTTTTTAACCACCAAAACTTAAGGATGATCATTTTTAGGTAATTTCTTCAAAGTTTAGTTATAAAAGAGGTTATTTCTAATCATTTCAATGAAACGTAATTTGCCAGCTACTTAATTCAAACTAAGAACTGGGAGTGAATGTATAGTAGTATCCCGTCTACGGACCTATGATGAAGAATACTTCTTAGGTCGATCTATCCATTTAATATGGTAGTGTACTATACTTTTCATAAGTAATGTACAAATTATTTCAATTTTGTAGTGAGTGTAAAAGTTGTAATTTCATTTTATCGAAATGCATTATAATACAATGGTCAATTGTCATGGTGCTGGTTACTAGAGAAATAAAAATTTTAATTTTTCATTTTATTACAACTTTCTAAACTTGTCGGTTCCGTGGATTTAGAAATTTTTTTTATCAATCTGAACATTTTGCAATGTTGGATATACGCCCAGGGGCGCAACTAGGACTTTTGCTAGGGGGGGGCAATATATTATTTTGTTAGGGTTTGGGGGGGGTTAAGGGGGGGTTTCCCCCCCTTTTTCGAAAATTTTTCAAAAACAAAAGTGCTTTTGTAAGGGTTTGAAGTCGAAAAAAAGGAAATTTTGAGTTGTTGCATGCAGATTTGGCTGTGTTCAATTCCAATCGATTTTTTGTTCTTGTGTTTTTACAAAATTTATACTTCCAACAGCTGTAAAATGAATGATATGAGTCAATTCATTGAATATGTGTGCGAATCGCAAAAGAGTATTTTTTAAGTACCTGGTTTGATTACAGATTAAATTGCAAGAAATAATCATTTATAGTTTCTGGAAAAAAAACATAAAAATACATAGGTAAATAATAATTTCAATCATCTACATTGAAAAAGGACAGATAATGCTACCTTTTCTCTTGAAGTTATTGAATTAATGATTGATCTAACCAACATTCATAATCTAAATTCATTTTCGATTTTACAGAACTTCTGTCAAAGAAGATAAATGTTGTTAGTTATCAAATATGATAATCAGTTAGAAATTTGCCAGGTTCAGAATTTTCTCTAGATTTGGAACTGAGTTTTTGCCACAAACTCAAATATTCTAATCCCTAAATCTTTGCACCGAGGGGTGTAAACATTTGATATTTCAAACTTGGAATATTTTACCATAAGAATTCAAAGTTTGATATCTACGAGTACTCTATAAACTCAACACCAATAAAATACAGTTCAGAACTTTTTTTTACATTAAATGTTTACAATAGCCTTTAGCCTTGAGAATTGAGAAAGATAGAAATATTCTTTTTAAAACTAACTATAGTATAATAAAATTTCTACAATAACTCTATTGGTTTTCCTATTCCTGTGATACTGATTTTCGCCATTCTTTCTTTCTTTTCATTCTGCAGGGGGGGGCGCGCCCCCCCCCCCCTCAGGGGCTAGGGGAGGGCGCGCGCCCGGCCGCCCCCCCCCCCTAGTTGCGCCTCTGTATACGCCAGCTATCAATTTTGTATTAATTGTGAGTTAGGTTAGGTTAAGACTATTTCTGGGCCGAGCGCTGCGGCTAGGATATGCGAGGGACCGAGCGCCGCGGCATCATGTTCATGGCAGCTGTAAAACAACGTGCTAGTAGGTCGGATGTGTAGTAAAGCGGATTTTGCGTAGGTCGTAAAATACACCATCCTAATAATTTAATGATATCGGTATGATGCGTAAAGGATTATGCAGCACCTGATCACCATTAAGCACGTTGGAGAGTGATTATTGTTGGAAAGTTTCGCCCAGTTCGGCAAACCATGCCGCGCATCAATTTTCTAACCTAACACTAAACTTTTCTTGTGAAAATTTGACTAAAATTAATAATTATAATTTAAAGAATTTTATTTAAGGCGCCTGTCTAAAGAGCCCAAAGAAATAAACGTCCATCCATCTAAGAATATAATTAAAACAATAATTTCTGTGATCATATCATATTTTGGCCCAGTTAGACCTGGGTAAGAAGAAGCGAGTCATGGATTCAGTGACAGAATGGTTTTTTTGTCGGTCTCTCGGATTTATGTTCTAAAAGTATGATTTGTCTGACTGCCCACCTGTTTTGTTAATTTTCTTGAACATGCTTCCTGGACCCGTCCTTACCTTCTCTATCAATTGTACGTGTTTCTTATCATTTGTAGCGCATCAGCCATGTTTGACATGTGGTCGCAGCGCCCGGCCACTTAAGCTGTCACAGCTACGGGCTTGGCCATGATATTGCTATATCGATCTTATCAGAATCTGTGACTAAGTCTAAAATTGCAATATATAAGCAGAAGGCTCAATCTTGAATAAAGATCTTTGCCCCCCCCCCTCACCCTGTCAAAAAATGTACATAAAATAAAAGAATAAGTAGTATTATTCCAGAATTAAGTAAAGTTAAGTCAATTTCTGTCAAATTCACACTTAAACCATTTTTCATGAAGGGGGGGGGGGCAACAATCCTTTTCCAGGAAAATACCCAGGCAGAATATGATTTAGTAATTTTTTAAGAATCTTAAAACCTCAGCCTTATATTCTAGACTGCAAATCTATAGCAGGGTATGTTTTATGCAGGTATTTAATTTCAGATATGAAAAATTAATTTTATGATCTCTGTCTCGTCATGAGTCCATCGAGCGATGTAGAGACTATACGGTGCTTGCTTTGTCGTGGAGTTGTTTGTTTCTCTGCTGAGGATGATTCAAGGTCAGGATTATAAATATTTTATACATGTTTATGCTTAAAGGGTGCTATGGAAACGCCTCAACACGGAAACGTCTCAACGCGGAAATGCCTCAAAAACCGGTTTTGAGGAATTTCCGTTTTTTTTGGGAAATCCCTCAAAACTGGAAAATGTTGAGAGATTTCCGAATATTTTTGAGGCGTTTCCTAATATTTAAAGTTGAGGTGTTTCCTCTGATTTTTGAGGCGTTTCCGTTTTTTTCTGAGGCGTTTCCTCTTTTTTTTGAGGCGTTTCCTATTTTTTTTTGAGGGGTTTCCGTTTTTTGAAAAAACTTTTAAAACTTTATTTTGTTAAGGCGTTTCCTCTTTTTATTGAGGCGTTTCCGTTTTTTTTATAAAATTTTTAAACTTTATTTGTTGAGGCATTTCCTCTTTTTCCGTTTGTTAAAAAAAACTTAGTTCCTTTCTTTGAAAATCTTTCTCCCTTTCCAAAAAAATTAATCTCCTCCTAGAAATTAAACACCATGAGGTTTCAAAGAAATAGGGATTGTAAAAAATGAGAAAAACAATTTATAGGGTTTTAAGGGTTTTAATAAAGGTACAATTTTGCACCAGGCGCCACAAATCACATATTTTTTACTCACCCTGTATATGCCCCAAGTATTCACTAATATTCTGATATTTTACCCTTCATTTTATGTTTCGCAAGATTCTGAAATAAATCTACTAATTTTACAGTATTTAACTTTTCAAAATCAGTATGTAATGCATATTTAAAGTAAAACAAAAATTGAAATAAGAATAAATAAAAAAGTTGTTATATACTAATTTATATAAATATGAAAATGGTTAAAGTGGTTAAAACTTGCTAGAAACATTTGAAATTTCCGAAAAAATTCAACGATTTTTTTTCTTCTCTTAATCAGAAATGCGTCATAGTACGAGAATAAAAAAATGTTGTACAATTTTTTTGAAAAATTAAAATGAAATTTCAATTTTTTTAAAAGTAAATTGTGGAAACTCCTGTAAACTGTTCGGGAAAATGTGCGGAAATGTCACAACTTTATAGTTTTAAAAGCCTTAACAGAAACGAAATTTTCTGATAAGTCTCCTCTATAATGAATTTAAGAAGTTATCTAAAAAGACAAACTCTTCCAAAAATTCTGGAAACCCGTTAGGAAAAAGAGAAATCGACTCTAATAATTGAAGCTTTTAATTTTTTTTTTAAAACAAAAACTCATCAAAATAAAAAGAGTTAAGACCTCAACTAAATGAAGTTTTCAAAAATACGGAAAAACCTCAAATATTTTGCGGAAACGTCTCAAAAAAAAAATAGAAAAAACCTCAATTAAATGAAGTTAATAAAAATACGGAAACCACTCAAAAATTTAAATGAAGTTTTTAAACATATGGAAATGCCTCAAAAATGTTACGGAAACACCTCATAAAAAAGAGGAAACGCCTCAACAAAATAAAGTTTAAAAGTTTTTCAAAAAGCGGAAACGCCTCAGGAAATCCCTCAAAAATATTGGGAAATTCCTCAAAAAAAATTGTCAGGTGAAAAGCGGAAACCCCTCAAAAATTTTAGGAAACGCCTCAAAATAAGGAGGAAACCCCTCAAAAACTGGGTTTTGAGGGATTTCCGTTTTTCTTGCAGAAATTGCGGAAACGTCTCAAAAAAACCGGTTTTTGAGGGGTTTCCGCTTTTTTTTGAGGCATTTCCGTGTTGAGACGTTTCCGTGTTGAGGCGTTTCCATAGCACCGCTTAAAGGCGTTTTCAGGAATTTATTAAGGGGGTGGGGGGTTTCATTTTTTATATTTCAACGGGTGGGCCAAGTACCCCCGTTGGGAGCTGTAAACCGTAGTTTTAACTGCACAAGGGTAAGGTCTTCGCCCCGATACTCCCTCCCTGAATACGTCTCTGGTTATGCTTATATTTTTTCCTGTGAATCTGCGGATTCGGTTTTAACTATCATCCAACTCCATTAAATCTAACCTACCGTGGGAATGATTATGTCTGTTTCCTCTTCTTACCTTACCCTATACATCTTGATTAAGAAGCACTCCGGCCAGTTAAAGATTTTGCCATTTATGCCTTTTTAAAATTTTTGTCTAAATTGAAGAATTTATAGAAATTTATTTATAGTTTTTACTTTTTCCAGGTACAAGGATCATCTGAGTATAGAGCACCGTGTCTACTACTACGTTTCATGGATCCTTGAGAAAACTGTAGAAGAGAACGCAAAGGTAATGTGGTAATTCGTAATATAAATAATAATTCCTGTAGAAATATGATAAATGAAAAATGTCTGAACTACAGTCATAAGACCCGGAACTAGTTTATTATTAATCAGAGGACTTAACAATTTAATTTTAAAAATATGATTAATCAAGCGATATTAACAACATAGCCCTAGTTCTCCCAAATCCAAAATGTGGTCTGCCTTTATTGTGCGTTTGAAATTTGCAGAGATACATATGTTAAGGTCGTCTGATAAACTGTCAATTAATTACGGGTCTTTCTGTTTTTGACTTTATAATAGATGTATAATTTTAATTTCATTTACTGGTTCATAAAGTTTATTTATATATTTATTCAGATATAGTTTGATAATCAGTAATAAGTATATTTTTATAATTTTGTTTAATATTAAAGGAAGATGGGCTATCAAGTTCTTCCCCTGTTCTTCCAAGTGTAACAATCACACCTGTAATCAAGAATAAACCAACCAACGGTATTCTCCCAACCCGACTCCATCCTGTCAAACTAGAGTTAGAGGATGAGGAACAAGAGGAAGATTCTCCAGATATGTCAATATTCCCGGTCAGTGGGTTTCAGGACCAGGAGTATGACGCCTTCCCACAGGACGAATCCTACAACGAGGATGGACTCTTAACCGAGGACGGAGAAGAGGAGATAGGGATCAAAGAGGCCAAGATAATTACGATCAGGGTGGAAGGGCAAAGAATGGGCGGAAAGAAAATGTACAAATGTTCTCTTTGTCCAAATATTAAACCCTGGCCGACTATACATAAAGCAGAGCGGCACAGGATCACGCATATACCCCTTGCCTTTAGAAAGATGTTCCAATGCCCACAGTGTAAGGAAAGGTTTATTAAGGAGAAGAATGTAAAGCGTCACATAGACTCCGGGTTATGCCAGGGACCGAAGGAGCACCCCTGCACCGTGTGTGGAGAGATCTACGAGAGTAAGTTTGATCTTCAATTGCATGAAGAGAACCATGAACAGCTTCTCAAGCGACATAGATGCAATCTCTGCGGAGCAAAGTTTAATAAGATGAAATATCTTAATAAACATATTCTCTCCCATAGCAACCGTAAACCCTACAAATGTGATATATGTGGGAAATCTTTTAAGAGCGAGTATTACGTGAAAACGCACAGAAACGCGCATTTGAATGAGAACTACGAGAGCAGCGGAACCATGGAGAACAGTAACCTGGAAGATTTTGAGTTCGAGGAGCATCTCCGACCTCAGATAGATCTGATAGAAGAGGATCCTCCAGACCCTGACTCCAGTCTCGAACTTGAGGCTGAGTAAACCTCGTATTCTTACAAAAGCCAAGTGTTATGTTCCAAATCTTACATTCCAAAGAAAAACTGCTGAAACCAAAAATCTAATCTAATCAATAATCCAGTGCAATTCTATTCAATACAAGTTTTATTGCCTAAACATGTTGCAATTACTTTGATGTATTTAACTAAGTTACAACTATACCAAATATTTACTAAATATTGAACTAGGGTTACACCACCTCCTATATATATATTATATATACTTACTTATAAATAGTGATTTTAATCATTCCAAATATGGTGGGAAAAATGTGTTGCTTCTTAATTAGTCCAATTTTGTTGAATGGTTTTATTTGTAATGGTTTGATGAAGAAAGTTTTTATCTAAATTGTAAAAACTCAATTTTTCGAGAGAAATGTCGCGGCATTGTTCCAAGACATTGAAAACTTGGCTCAAATTTTAAAAAAAAATGTTTGACAATGGATTACAAGATTTTAAATTACTAGATAGTTTGACCTTATTTATTTAAAAAAAACTTCCGAGTTGAAACTTGAGTTATATGGATAAAAAATATCAAGATTTTGAAATTAAAAACAATGTTTAAATAAATTATTTATGGCCTTAACTAACTTTGTAGATATCTTGGTTCTTATTTCTTTAACCAAAGAATTTTGAAATACCAAATGTCAGTTTGGTTTCTTCTTGTATTTATATGTAAATATTTTTTTATAGTTTTCCGAATGCATTTTGAGTGCGATGAGAAACATTCCAAAGAGTTAAAGTGCAATGTTCCTTCTTGTGTTACGTATATAAAGAATGTAATTTTTTTTTAATATTTTTTTTTATCGGCTTTGTATTTGATAGTCTTATTTTATCTTTATTAATTACATTGTGTCCTAAATTCTAGGGTTTCGCATAAGTGGTTCCGAAATAAACTCCACTGAAATATTCACTGCAAAGATCAATTTGTTGAATTTTTAATCAATTTTTTTGCAGTATATTTTGAATTCAAATACATGACAAAAAAGATAATCACAATACCTTTTTGACCGATAGAAGTAAATTTTTTGTAAGATATAAATCTAAAATTTTTGTGAATTTTATTTGTAAAATGGAAAATCTTAGTTTGTTAACCATACCAAAGTTCATTTTGTCAAGATGCAATACTTTGTGATAAGTTAAACGCCTGCATTTAGATTATTTAAGTTTGTTTAAGTATGTCTTGAATTCTGTTATTTTATTGTGATGTTTTGTTTAGTAACTCGTTACTAGTCCACCTTATATTAAATTTGCACCTTCTAGGGAAAAATGCAGACATGCGTGAGAATAGTTCATCATCGTCTACCCGTCAGAACAGTCTTCTTACTTCGTAGTGAACCATTGACGGACGGACGGACGTTATTTCACTCTGGCTCCGTCAAGTTTCGACGAAAAAAGGAGGATAATAAAGGTCCGATCCGATCCTTGCCCTCTCAGCAGAATCAGGGTTTTAAGGATCCGTTAACACTATTTAAACCTGTAGCTGTTAAACCCAACCCTGATGATATAAACTTTGGCGAAGAACTTTCAGGTCAGAATTTTCATAATTCGTCAATTTTCGGACACACACATTTTGTATTCTTATGAAGGTACACTTTTGTATTTTTCTTAATTTTAAGAATTTACCATTTTGAAGTTGATGCAAAGCTTCGTTACTTGTCACCTTAAAACTTCTGTAATTTTTGGCTGAAAACCAAGTTTAATAGGTTTTATAATTGTTTTAGCATATGTTTAAAGGAGTTGGGAGAATTTACTTTATTAAGTCTTATCAAGACCAATGTGGAATTGAGAATGAGAGTAATGGTTTTCTGTCTTTGAAATGCGAATCCGACAATTTTTAAGAAACAACAAAGACAAAAATTAGTAAGATGGTTTTTTACGTATTTTATGTATGACTAGGCCCAGTCACTTAATAAAGATAGTTTTTATAAAACTAATATAGATATAATTGTTTTTTTAGGTAAATTAAACAAAGCAGCATTATTAAAGGAGCTGAATCTTTTCTATACTAATAAGGAGGTTAAACTCCTGGCCAAGGAGCACGGTTTAGACGACTATCTTTATAATCAGGGATATATATTCTTCATTATTAATAATTTCTCTAAAAATTAAAATTTTAATAAAAACAATTTATTTTTGTTTTGTGGAAGAAGATTACGATGATCATGTGATTATTTCACTTAATAAGTTGATTTTCAATCTACTGAATTGGTCAAACTAATTTCTTTTTAACAACATCAAATATAAATAACATCGCTAAAATGTCGTCTTCCTTTTCAACAGTTTTAAGATCTTGACTATATGTTAATGTAAAAATTACTAGAATATTAATGTTGTGGTAGGTGTACTCCAGTTTTCGTAGATTTTGTCTAGACGTTAAACATCTTCCTACGGACCTTCATATTCTCTTCAGTGACATTCTTCAGGAATAGATCAATCAATCAACCCAGGCATTTTAACTTCAGCGTTGGAAAATATAAACCAACTCCCCCCCCCCCATCATCAATCATCATATCTTGTAAAAAATATTGTTCGAAAAAGATATTGTCTTCATTTTTTAAAATTAAGAAAAATATGAAAAATTTAAAAAAGGATATTTTATCTAAAATGTCGCCTTCCTTTTAAAGAATTAAAAACCATGATAATCTAACTTGTATCCCATTCACTTTGCACATTTAAAAGAATTTGTAAAAAATTAGTCGTAAAATGTAAAAGAATCTATTCAAATATTTTAAAATTTGAAGACTAAGACCGAAATACAGTGAACCGGGTATTGTCTCACGGCCGGACGCTTTTTGTCATGACACCGGATAATAAAGCGTATAATTTTAAATTACCCTTGTGTCCTGATTGATAGTTTTATGTATAGGGTGTTGTACACAATCATGATATGTTCCCGTATTTCCTGACGCATGCTAAGAAAGTGTTCCCGCATTTAGACTGCATGGATGAGCTAAAATTAATTAGGTTTGTTTAGAATTTAACGTAGGAATGATAATAACTGGTTCAAGAAAATGTACACCCCTGAAATCCATAGTCAACGAACACAGATTGCAATAATTGGGATATTTTCAAGTGATCTAACGAATCCTCCCAACTGGTATCCTGAAGTTTGATCAATGAACATGGATTACAATATATTTGATCTATTTTAGTGATCTAACGAATCCTCCTAATTGGTATCCTGAAGTTAGATCTATGAACATGGATTACAATATATTTGATCTATTTTAGTGATCTTACGAATCCTCCTAATTGGTATCCTGAAGTTAGATCAATGAACATTGATTACAATAATTTGATCTATTTTAGTGATCTAACGAATCCTCCCAACTGCTATCTTGAAGTTAGATCAATCAACATGGATTACAATATATTTGATCTATTTTAGTGATCTAACAAATCCTCCTAATTGGTATCCTGAAGTTGGATCAATGAACATGGATTACAATATATTTTATCTATTTTAGTGATCTAACGAATCCTCCTAATTGGTATCCTGAAGTTAGATCAATGAACATGGATTACAATATATTTGATCTATTTTAGTGATCTTACGAATCCTCCTAATTGGTATCCTGAAGTTAGATCAATCAACATGGATTACAATATATTTGATCTATTTTAGTGATCTAACAAATCCTCCTAATTGGTATCCTGAAGTTAGATCAATGAACATGGATTAGCACTAAGTTGATCTATTTTAGTGATCTAACAAATCCTCCAAACTGGTATCCTGAAGCTAGAGCAATGAATCGTAAAATAATATTCCACGCTGGTCCAACCAACTCAGGCAAAACATATCATGCACTGGAGAGGTTTCTCAGCGCTAAATCTGGGATATATTGTGGACCACTTAAACTACTAGCTGTCGAGGTACAGATAAAAAATAATGCTTTTTTATTATTTATTTTATTTTTTAAATCCTTATTTTCACTGTCTTGTATGTCTGTCATCCGTTCTCTCTCATCTTAAATTCATTTAATTTTTTTCCTTAACTTTCATTTATTATTACTTCAAATTTTTTGTCGTCGTTATTTAATAACAAAAAAAAAACGATTCTCAAATGGATGATTTTTAACGCCGACTTTGCGCTCAAACTCAGCAATTTTACATTAATAGAACGTTTTATATGTTCTAAATAAATCCTAAAAATTTTAATATAATACTATATTCTCAGTTCACCTACCATACATTACCGGTCACTCCCTTTAAGAACATATTTCTAGGTATTCAATAAAAGCAATTTACGTGGAATCCCATGTGATCTTGTGACGGGAGAAGAACGGAGAATGGTAAGTTGTAACCTATTATTTTTCACATTATTTTTATTATTACTTTGTTGATGCGAGAAACCTTGAATGATCTGTAAAAGTCTAGTGCTTAGTATCATGTGGACCCTTGATCCTTACTGGAACAAAGCAAAATTGTCTAATTATTTTTCATCTTTTTTTTCGCTTATTTTTTTGCTATAACTTGGTGAACCATTCAGAGACCAGTTCAGCAGTTCAGATTTGGGTTTTTGCCCCTTGGATTCGGATCCGGATCCAGATTCAGGAAGCAAAAATCTTGCGGATCCGGATCCTAAGCACTGAAATAAAACTTCAGTTTATAAAAGAAATGAGTACTTCAACTTAAAGGATTTTCCACCACTTTTTGCCATTTTTCTTGAAGATTTCCTTCTCCTCAAAAAGCGAGAAAAATTCTCTAAAACTGTTGAGAAACGAAACCAAGCAATCTGTACACCCCCTCTTGCGTTGAATATGATTAGGACCTTCATTCCCTTGAAACACATCCCCATTTGGTAAAGGGTTAAAAGTTTCGACCTTTGTTTACAATCTTTGTTATTGTTTTCATAAAACTAGTTCCTGGCAGTTACAGGCAAAAGTGAACACAAACTCTATCCCCCCACTGCACCTTACATGTATTACAACTTAAATGTGATCAGTGCTTAGGATTAATTTTATTTTGATGCGGATCCGCCCTTTAAAAAAAAAGATTCCGTATCATGAACATTTCTTTAAGATTTACCGAAGTTTCAATTTTTTTCTTCTTTTTTCGCTTATTTTTGTGCTAAACCTTAACAACAATTCAGAAATAAGGAAATTTTTACTAATTTTCTTTTTGACAGTTCACATTTGGGTTTGAGCAAAAAGTATTTTTTACAGTTTTGATTGATGAAGCAGTGATAACTTTTAAGTTGTTGTTCTCAGATGAACGAGGAGGGGGAGCCTGGAAGTCACGTGGCCTGTACTGTAGAGATGAGTAATCTAGCTCAACCATACGAAGTGGCGGTCATAGACGAGATACAGGTAAATATTAAATATACTCTTTTTGACAACCTATACGGTGTATAGTGCTACAACAGAGGTGCATATTTTCATAAAAATATTATTTTTGTGTGTCCCCCCTTCCCCCTGTTAAAAAATTTTTTTTTCTCCCAGAAGTTATATATGATTTTTAGGTGGAATGGAAAAAATTTTTTGGGTGTAAAGTATAAAAAGGGATAAAAAAGGTTGCCCCCCTCCCCTTTTTTAATTAAACACCCCTGTGCTACAAACTGAATTGGCTTCAAGTCAAACACCATTGATTGATTGATTGATTGATTGATTGATTGATTGATTGATTGATTGATTGAGTACGTAGGTGGTTTTTAAGTAATTGATTCTCATCAATCATACTCGCAATTTAGTCATACACAAATATCTGAATCACAAGCCACGTTGTACCCAGACCAAATACTGATTCAACATAACTAGAAGGACACTTTATTTACACTAACACAACTGGACCCCTTTTCTAAATAAACAATGCCAAATCTTTTTTATAAAACATCCAATTTTAAGATCAAATTTATCATAGCATATAAGAAATATTTAAACATAACAAGGCGAATGAGACAGTGAGAAACCATTTTGTTATTGTTAGGTGATAAAGGACTACCAGAGAGGTTGGGCCTGGACTAGAGCTCTACTAGGAATACAAGCGGAAGAAATTCATGTCTGCGGAGAACAGGCAGCTATAGATCTAGTCAGGTTGTACAAGTCCTTATAAGGATGTTAATTTTTTTAAAAATTGTACAGGACAATTAAAATTAAAATTTTGAGTTTATTGGTCTTATTTTTATGTCAATACGATCATACGTTCACAACGGATTTGGATGCCCTTCTAGGGTCTAATCTTAATCATATTTTGTAAAGGGAGATGATGATCAGTACTGGGGAGGAGGTAGAGGTCAGAAAGTACAAACGATTAACAGAGCTGAAAATAGAGGTAATTTTTACAATTAATGCTCACGGTACTTCTTTTATTTGGAAACCTGAGGAAGTGCACTAGTCAAGTAGTCTGTATGTCTGTATTTCTGTTTGTTTGTTGATAAAAAACGTCAAAACGAACTAAATGAACTCATTGTTATTAAAACCTTAGAATGGCTTAGGGTTGGGTTTCCCCTATTAAAATATTAGTTTGTAATCTGGTCAAATCATTAAATTCAACATGGAACGAACAAAATGACTGCTTATTATGATCCAAATTTTTTTAGTAGTCCTAACGTTTTGTTCTGTTGGAAATAAACCAAAAGAAAGTGGAACTAATTTTTTTTTTAATTTACTAGTCAATTAAAGGGTTTTTAGGGTTTTTGGAGTTGATCTTTTAAAAAAGTATACAATTTTGTGCTATGATGGACCGATGGTATAGTAACAGATTCACGGTTAGTTTGAAAAATTTCATGGAGGGCCTAAAACAAAACATATCTAGACTTTTAAAAATTATATTATCTTCTTTATTTTCCTTACTACTCATTAGGTTTACATCTTTCAGATGCGCATGCTGGAGTAAACGGAGAAAGCTTTTCTCAGTTTTTCTCAGCTTTTCTTAGCTTTTCTTAGCTTTTCTCAGCTTTTCATAGCTTTTCTCAGCTTTTCTCAGCTTTTCTCAGCTTTTCTTAGCTTTTCTCAGATTTTCTCAGATTTTTTTTATCTTTTCTTAGCTTTGCTCAGTTTTTCTCAGCTTTACTCAGTTTTTCTCAGCTTTTCTCAGCTTTTCTCAGCTTTTCTCAGCTTTTCTCAGATTTTCTCAGATTTTTTCAGCTTTTCTTAGCTTTTCTCAGCTTTTCTCAGCTTTAATCAGTTTTTCTCAGCTTTTCTCAGCTTTTCTTAGCTTTTCTCAGCTTTTCTCAGCTTTTCTTCATGCCCTTCAAATGCCTCATAACAAGCGTATCTCTTGTATGTCTCTTTGAAGTTGGCATGGACAGCTTGACTGCATTGTCCTGTATAAATTCCAAGTAGTGTCCCAGTCCGTTTCACATGATAGATAAGCACATGCCCTTTTCATCCTACTTACTTGTTTACTTGAAGTCTTGAATCAAGCGCCCCACTGATAGGGACATTGTATATGCATCTTTCAGATCTTCCAATCTGGTACATTAATTTTTCATTTAGTTTCCTTATTTTTAATCCTCAGACTGGCGGAGTTTCCACTGTGTGTATTGGCTTTTGAAGGAGCCAACCAATTTGGCGTTTTTTATTTCTTTTGGCAGGTCATTCCACTGTTGAACTACACGATTAGAGAAAAATCTTCTTCTCAACTCTGAATTTGATAGTTTACTTTTAATGTTCAAGGGATCCACTGAGAGCCGTGTTACTCTCTCTCCTCTGTTTTCTACAAACTCGAACCAAACTCTTCTATCAACTCTATCAATCTCATGTACAATTTTGAAAGTTTGGACCATGTCAAACTGAATCCGCCTGTCCTTCAGACTAAGTATGCGGAGTTCTTTTAACCTGTCTTCGTAATTATTGCCTCGAAGTCCAGAGATCATGGTGACAGCTCTTTTTTGTACGTTTTCTAGTACTTCTTGATCCTGTTGAAGCCATGGGTTCCATGCTGGTGTCGAAAATTCAGTATGGGGCCTAACATAAGGAGTGTACAGGTTTAAGAAGGTTTTTCTGTCTCTGTGATGAAAGGAGCGCGCTATTTGGTCAAAACACCATTTGCTTTTCTGGCTGCTAACTTACACTGGATGGATAGCTTAAGAGATTTATGGATTATAACCCCAATATCTCTTTCTTTTTCTGTTTTAGATTAAATAGTTAAGTAGTTTGTTTCAGAATTTCCTCTTCCCACATGCATAACCTCGCATTTATCAGTGTTAAATCTCATCCCCCATAGATCTGCCCAACTGGACAGATTATTGAGAATCTTTCACTAAAATCAATTAAAGGAAGTGGGTTATTGCCACAAACTCAACTTTTCTCATCCCTATATCTTTGCAACCTTAAGATGCAAACCTTTGACGTTTCAAACTTAGACTACTTGATCTAACAGAATTCATAGTATGAAATATCAAAGGTCTACGACATTGAGGGATTGGAAAATTTGAGTTTGTCCCAAAAACTCATTTCTATTAACAAATTATTCTATTGTGTGTTGTAAAAAATCAAAGGAGCCTAGACTCCTTTTGTTTGCTTTTAAACTTATTTTTTTCATATTTGTCTTATTTCAGGAGAGAAGTCTAGGAAATTTATCTAAAACCCAACCCGGAGATTGTATTGTTTGCTTCAACAAGAACGATATCTACAGTGTATCCAGGGAGCTGGAGAAACTAGGGAAGGAGGTGGCAGTTATCTACGGCAGTCTTCCACCTAATACTAAACTTGCAATGGCCACGAAGTTCAATGACCCGGACGATTCCTGCAAAATACTTGTTGCAACAGATGCAATCGGGATGGGATTGAATTTGAATATTAGGTGAGGAAAAACTGTTTCAAGTCGGAACAAAATTGTAATCGTATTTGCTCTATTCACGACGGTACAATTATTAACAACGCGTTAGATATCGCCGTTTTTTTAGCTGGAAAATATATAAATTTTCGGAATTCCCTTCCTTTGTACGGGTCACAGGACATAAATATCAAAGTCAAATTATAGAAAGGAATACCCGGATAACTAAACTTTAATCAAACAAAGCTCAAATTAAAGTCCACCAATCTGAATCAGAAATTTAACTCTTGAATGTAGCTATATTAAGTCGAAAGTACTGAGAGGGGGAAATATTTGTTGAGATTTTTTTGCTGGATAAAGTAATTTTTTGAGATATTTTTAATGATTAAGTAAAATTTAAGAATAATTCAATGAAATCTACAGGCTTTTACCCAATTCGGCTTTTTAAAATAAAATTGCTATTTCGTTTTCGTCATTTTCTCAATTCTTAATTTTTATTTTTGCTTTAATGGAAAGATTTAAAATAAAAATATATATTCAGACGAATTATTTTCTACTCCATAAACAAGATTCAATTAATGGAGAACGGAGAGAAGGAGGTAGCTCTCATTTCGGTCTCACAGGTATAATCTACATTCAGGGCTCAAGATTATTATTATTTGTTATTTAGTTCCGTGGGGGNGTTGCTTTGAAGTTTTTTAAGTCGAATGTTTTCTTGCGATGTACATAAACGTTTAAAATTTCATGGAGTGGTAGCTAAAGCGAGTTTGTCGATTATAAAGTTTTAATGCTTTACAATGAACTTACATTGATAATATTAAGGTTAGTGTGCTTAACCCTATATTTGTGGTCATAATTTCTATAACTATAACTATATAATATTCATTCTTTGTAAACAGGTTGTATCGCTCTTTTTTCATGGAATACGAAAAAGAATTTTGTTGTATTACTCAGTTTTTTTATGGCTTTTTATACTTGTTTAAAAACTACGGAATAGAAGTTTGAGAATTAATTAATCTGCTACGTTTATATGGTGTGTATTTAGGCGTTACAAATAGCTGGTCGAGCAGGGAGATTTGGCACACAGTGGGAGACAGGATATGTTACCACTTTTAAACAAGAAGAGCTTTCACCATTAAAGGTAAAATCTATATTCGTCTTGATTTGTAGATTTTATTAATTGAAATAAGTAGTCCGTTTCAACTACTTCTACAAGGTTGTTCAACAATCTTATCAGATTACCCCCCGACCTTCAGAAAGTCACACTGGTGGTATAATAAACCAAAAACTTCCACTCCACTTAAAGGGAGTGTTCGCGAAAAATGAAAGGGGGTATAGGCTTAATGCGATAAAAAAGCGCTTTTGATCGCTACTAATCATACTTCTATCTGTTGCGTCTATAAGGAGAAAATTGTTTAAGACGTCTCATACCGAATAACTTAGCGGCCATACAAATTGAGAAAATTGGAACATACGACTTAGACCGTAAAAAAATCAATTTATTTTTAAACAAATCATTCAGATATTACAACCTATAGTCATCGATTATCTTTCGCCACATTTGTAGATAGTTTATGTTTTATAATATTTTTTAATTAATTTGTTTGTTTCTCTTGTCGCTTGCGCAACTATCTAAGAATGCCACTCACAATTTTCGAAATCCGTTGAAAACGTTTTCTAAAAAAAATAAAATATTATAAAATATAAACTATGTACAAATGTGGCGAAAGATAATCGATGACTATAGGTTGTAATATCTGAATGATTTGTTTGAAATTAAATTGATTTTTTACGGTATAAGTCGTATGTTCCAATTTTCTCAATTTGTATGGCCGCTAAGTTATTCGGTATGAGACGTCTTTAACAATTTTCTCCTTATAGACGCAACAGATAGAAGTAAGATTAGTAGCGATCAAAAGCGCTTTTTTATCGCATTAAGTCTATACCCCCTTTCATTTTTCGCGAACACTCCCTTTAAGCTCGACCAATTATGTAAAGAGTTGAATGATCTCGTCCAAATCAAATCTTGTTTCTGTTTCTGCAGAATTTACTGGCAAAGAGTCCGGAAGAAATTCTTCAGGCGGGACTTCATCCAACCTTTGATCAGCTTGGTAAGTCAGTATTTATGGAAATGGAAGGGACCGTACACCCGTTTTTAAGTAACCCTCGATTTACAGCCTTACATGCTCTATTCACAACGGTACCCTGGATCGGAATAGCTTTGAGAAAGATATCGTCGTTTTTCTTTCTTAGAAAAGATAGAATAAATTCCCTCATATTCCCTAGTGGCTTTTCTGCCTAAATTCCTGAATCATTTTTACAGAGAACCGCAATTGATGCATCAAGAATAACTCAATCTTTTTTATCCAGACAATAAAAAGTACCGTTGTAAATCAGGCATGCAAAAACAAGGTCCACTTTGATTATGTACACCACCCCTAAAATATTTATTATAAATATAAAATACTTAAAAGTTCATTTAAACGTTTATTGTGCAAGTATATAAAAATCAATAATTGAAAATATAATTTGTTTATTAAAGAAGGAACGGATAACTCCATGCAAATTCTAACGTTCTAACCCCTTACTCGTTACAACCTGATGGACGATGGTTCAAACTTATGTTATTTCAAACTTTGACTATTTTATCTGGCAGAAGTCATGTTTTTAAATTTTTCACCATCTGGTTGCAAAGATTTAGGTTATAGAGAATTAGAGTTTGCTGCATTGATCGGCACTGATAATAATCAATTAATCTAATTGTGTGTAGAGATGTATGCCTACCATCTACCAGCAGCTAGTCTCTCCAACCTAGTCGATATATTTATATCTCTCAGCACTTTAGACGATTCTCTTTACGCTCTTTGTCATCTTGACGATTTCAAGTTCCTCGCAGATATAATCGAACACATCAGGCTTCCTCTCAAGGTATTTAAACTTTCTCCATGATTTCATTTTCCTCCATTTTCTTTTTTTCTTTTTCAAAGCTTGTAATTATTAACATTAATATTAATGATTTTTAAGGGTTTAGTCAATGTGGGGAAATTAATGATTTTTAGTGTGGGGTGGTCCTTAAAAAAGGTTGACACAGAAATTTGAACGCACGGTTGAGAATGCATTCTTTCCTAGGTACTAATATTTAAGTTTCTCCCAAAAAATCGGCCAATTTGGTCTAGTCGTTCGACCAGCTATAACGAACATATACATATATAAATAATACATGAATATAACCAATCTTAATAAACAATAGAAATTGTTCTAAACATATATTATCGATTAGCTTTATTTTACATATGATAATAATAATAATATAATGTAATTCATAGTTGTAAACATCTGTATATGTTCTAGGCAAAGTATACCTTCTGCTGTGCTCCGATAAACCGGAAGATGCCGTTTGTGAACACAATGTTTCTCAAGATGGCGAGACAGTTCTCCAGGGGTGAACTCATTTCATTCGACTGGTTGTGCACTCAGGTCTTCATAAAAAAACACAGCTTAAGAAAGGGATTTTTCAGATATTTAAGAAAAGCTCATTTTAAATTTGATAAAATTTAAAATATTTCAGTGTTTTCAATCGTCGTTTTTTCTTAGAGAATTATTTTCTTTGTTTTTCCGAGTTGGTAGGCATATCTACACTGCGGAAGACATTTTTTATCTATTATTATCTAAGGTTGGTTGGCCGTTCTCCCCTCCAGATACCATTCTAGATCTGGTTCATTTGGAATCCATTCATGATGTATTCGATATTTATCTCTGGCTCTCCTACAGGTATAAATACAGAATTAGTGAAAAAATCATAAAAAATTAAATCAAAATGAACTCGCGGAATTATTATGTGTTTCGACCTAATTTAAGATTTGAAAGCCTTCTATGGACGCGTTGGCTACCACGTGTCGACTAGCACAGGCTACATTGCCTTGGAATATGCCATTTGGGCGTTAAGAATTATTGATAGAAAAAAATTCAAATATTAATTTTCCGGAGGTTGTCGTAATCTTTCTTTCCGGAAATTTTAGTAATATACCTTTCCGAAAATTTTTATAGTTTATTTTTCCGGAACTTACCGTGTCAACAAATATATTATAATTTAAAAATGATTTATAATGTTTAGATTCTCCGACATGTTCCCTGATATAGAGATTGTCCGGGAGGTGCAGACCGAGCTAGACTCCGTCATAGAGGAAGGAGTTCGGAATCTAGTTTATCTGCTCAAAAACCAGGAGAACCATTTTAGTAATAGAACCACAGATCTAGACGAGGACAGCTTCGAGGTTAGATCAGAGAATTTATAAATGTTTCAGCGTTAAAACTATTTTTTTGTTGCTAACTTTATTGTTAAATTTGTTCATCAATTAGTACTTTTTATCAAATTTGGTCTTCTTTAAAAAAATTTGGCTTCGGCTTTAAAAGGATATTTATACATGAGGAAAAGTTTGATCTACTCAGAATTTTATGAGACCGTCAACGTTATTATAAATTACAAATATTGCCTTAAATAATAATTGGGTCCGAATCCGTCTGTGGTAAGGATTGTCTCGGTGTAAATTGCTATTTGTGAATAGTAAAATCAATTTAAATGTCGTTTTTAAGATTCTTTTTATAAACGCTTAAATACCGTTGAGGGGGACTAACGAGAACTATGTTTAGGTGAAGTCCCGACAATCTAATAAATATAAGAACCGTTGGACGCATGATGATGCCCAACTTGCCGGCAATAAACCCAGGTCGGATACCTCATTATCTAACAACCTGGAGCACAACCAAGATATTCAACACGTCCCAGACTCCAGTCCCGTGTCAGAGACCAGAGAGATCATTAACAAAGCAATGGTTGCTCAAGACCAAAGTATAATCTCAAACGACGCTAAGTTAAAGCGGAGAAAGGTCGGAAGACTAATAAAACGTTTAATGGAAGAGGGTGTCATTACTAAAGATATGGCGAAACAATTGAAACAAGATTCTTGGAGACCAGACAATTAAATTTACAAATTATTATATTTTCAGATTCATATGTAATGGTGTTCGGTCGAAAGGTGGCTGAACCCGTAAGACCCAGTCCTCCCACCGTTGATCAGATCTTAGAAGATCTTAAATCTGCCGATCCAGTAGATCCGGTCTATACCTTGAGCAAACAGCTTTTGGGTGGACTTATCAACGAGGATTCCGAGGGAGACGACCTATCCAACCCTAACGTACTGTACAGGAAGGTTTCGGAGTACGTTGCCTCGGCAGACAAGCTTGACGAGCTGAGTACAACAATATCTCAGGGAACAGATTCACTTACTCAGTCCCATCAGGTAGATAACAGGCTTGAAGTTGTGCAATATACATTTGCATAAACTCTTGAAAAATCATAACCCCCTCATTCTCCCGATGTTAGATATGTTCTTGAGGGATTTATTCGTTGAATTTGGGAAATATATGGGGGGGGGGGTGTATGGGAAATTATTGAATTTTCAAGTGAAATTTTTATAAAAGGGTTAAAAAAAACTTGCCAGCTAATGTCCAATATTTAATATTTGTTCCCTTAGATCTCTGCGCTACTTACGCTGATAATCAATCCCCCTAGCTGTGGGTAACTTCTCAAAATATGTACCTTTGTAAGCTTTTCTAAACAACGACCACAAACTTGCGATGAAATTAAATACTGCATAGTGATGAATTTATTTTGTAACCTTTTCTTTCTTTTACCTTTTCTGGCATCATGGCTATTTCTCAAATTCTGTGAAATTAGAAATTATATTTATTCGCAATTAATATTGGTTCATACTTAGTTTACAGATAGTTTACAGATAGTTTACAGATAGTTTACAGATAGTTTACATATAGATACCATTTTTAGGAGCTAATAAAGCTAGCAAAGGAGGTACAAAAACAACTTGACAGGATCAAGGGTGGTGGTGAATCAGGAGAAGAAAGCGATTCAGAGATCTGCTCTGAACCTAACCCTGAGAATCGAGAAGAGTTTAAGGAAACCACTGTTGAGGTTTGTGATCCTGATACTGAACCTGAAGGTTCCGAGATACTTGGAAGTCAGAAAACCGAAGAATATTTTGAGGAAGAATCTGAATCTGAACTGTCTCAAGAGAGCCTAGACTCCGAACCTGTTGAGGTAATATTAGGTTCTCATTTCTTATTACCACTTACACTACTTTTTATTGATGTTATTTAAATCAGTAATATTGTTAAATTTATATCTCACATTTAAAAAAATATATATATAGGAGGATCTGTGTTAGACAATCATTCATAATGGAGTTTTCTCTTGATGTCCCATTCTCCACGGAGAGGGAAGCCTGTATTGCGTACGATGCACTCCGAGTGGAGAAGGAACCACCTCGGTCCTGCGTAACCAGAGAAATGCGTCAGGACGGATGTGTACTCCGGATAGTGTTCCAGGCTGCTGAAGCGCGAAACCTACGCGTGAGCGTAAACGGATTCCTGGAGCACCTAATCCTCGTCACCGAAACGATCCTGCAGTTTGGTCCTCCTCTCTGAACAATTTATGATGCAATGTGATAAAAATGTAATTTTTTTCTTCAGAAAAAATGAACGAAGGCGAAGTGTTGACCCTTGTGTCAGCGCTGTCAATGAACCGACTGACCCCGGTCCAAGTTGACCGGCATACAACTGCTGTTGTGCAGACAGCCGGCAGCGCGCCACCCAGTGATACCAATGCCAGTAGTGTTCAGAAGCTGGCAAGCCGGGCAGAGCAGCCATCACAGTTTTTGAGGTAAACTATTTAAATTACTTTTATTTTTTTTATGAAACTTTTGGCTACTTAATCATTCTTACTTACTTTATGGTGATTTTAATTATGAACGTGCTATTCGGCAATCATCGTGCTATAAAGTTAAATTAGCTGTACATTATAGCACGTGGGCTATATAGTTTTAATTAGTTCGAGGTTTTTCAACAAAAAATTTAGGACATTTTCAAAATATTTCTTTTTCAATATATATGAAAATAAAAGTGAAATGGACTTTATATTTCATAAAATTACCTACAGGATGTCCGAATAATTCTGACAAACTTTAAACTGCTACTTTTTGGAATTTTTGAGCAACTGTAATTTGAACGTTTTGTTATATAGCAAAATATCCGTAACATCTATTGCAGAAAAAACACTAATTCAGTTTTCCCATACACGAGCTTATTTTGATAAAACGTTTCACGCGCAGTTTCACCTTTCTTTGGGTAGGCGGGCTGGATAAAACTAATTTTGCACGAAGATCGCCAAGGTCAAGAGCTACCTCCTTTCATTGAAGAGTATTTATTCAACGTCAACCCGGCCAATATACTTCTAAAGAGTTTTAGTCAATTTTCGCAATAGAGCTGATTTATGCATTTAAGAAAATGGCAGTCATTTTTAACACTTTTTAAAGAAAAAGAAATGAATCTAGTTATAAAACAAATCTTTCATATTTTGATTACTCAAATTTTTTAGAGATTTGAAAAATTCCAAACAATAACAAAGTTAAACCATTTTTAAAATTGGTAGGATTAAAAGGACACCCTGTATAGTGTCACTATTTTTTTGGCACGACATGCTGTAAAGTTTTTGGACTTAAATTTAATCTGTACCTTGAAGGTTCTCGCCTTTTTACATTCTATTTGTCCCGAGCTTTAAACACTGTAAACCTAAATAAAATGAACACCATGGAGATAGTGATGTGATGTGATGTGATGTGATGTGATGTGATGTGATGTGATGTGATGTGATGTGATGTGATTTGAATTATTGTAGGTTGACCCGCAGTATAGTTCCCCTGACCTCAAAACCTTGAGAGAGCGTTTACTCAAGAACGTAGAGAAGATGAACTCCGAGGTTCAAATTCAGAAACAGAAACCTAAAAAGAAAACTATCTTTGACGACAGATTATACTTGACCAATAATTATGTAATAGATGGAAACAGTAATAAAGAAGTAAGTTCAAGTTTATTTATATTTAAAAATATTATTTTTCCAGCTGCAATCATTTTTATTAGTTACTAGCTGTTGGGCCTGGCGTTGCCCGTGGATTTTTTTTTAATTTTGAAAAAAATTTAGCATATGCCCCCCAGGCTACCCATGAGTCCACAAAAAAATTCAGCCCATTCGGTCAAACCGTTTTGCCGGCTATAGGGAACCTATATACAAATGTCTTGTTTTATTATATAGATTTTAAAACTTTTCTTTTAGAGATTTCAATTTTTATTCAGAATATATCGAACCTTCGAGGAGTACCTCTGAGCTCCCAAGAATCCTGTTTAGTTGAAGAACTCTTGTACTCACTGGTTGGAAACCTGACCAGTCATATTCAACCCACCTGGAGCAGTTCAGGAGGAATAGAGTTCCAACTAGACCCGTCCATTGATAATAGTCTCAAGGTAGTACTCAGATTCTTAACATTTTCTTAATATAAACACTTCAAAGAGGAAAAGAGTTCCAACTAGACCCGGCTATTGATAATAGTACTCCTCAGATTCTTAACATTTTCTTAATATAAACACTTTAAGAAGGTATAGAGTTCCAACTAGACCCGGCCATTGATAATAGTCTCAAGGTAGTACTCCTCAGATTCTTAACCTTTTCTTAATATAAACACTTTAAGGAGGTATAGAGTTCCAACTAGACCCGGCCATTGATAATAGTCTCAAGGTAGTACTCCTCAGATTCTTAACCTTTTCTTAATATAAACACTTTAAGGAGGTATAGAGTTCCAACTAGACCTGGCGTTTGATAATAGTCTTAAGGTAGTACTCCTCAGATTCTTAACATTTTCTTAATAAAAACACTTTAAGGAGGAATAGAGTTCCAACTAGACCCGGCCATTGATAATAGTCTCAAGGTAGTACTCCTCAGATTCTTAACATTTACTTAATAAAAACACTTTAAGGAGGAATAGAGTTCCAACTAGACCCGGCCATTGATAATAGTCTTAAGGTAGTACTCCTCAGATTCTTAACATTTTCTTAATATAAACACTTTAAGGAGGAATAGAGTTCCAACTAGACCCGGCCATTGATAATAGTCTCAAGGTAGTACTCCTCAGATTCTTAACATTTTCTTAATATAAACACTTTAAGGAGGTATAGAGTTCCAACTATACCCGGCCATTGATAATAGTCTCAAGGTAGTACTCCTCAGATTCTTAACATTTTCTTAATAAAAAGACACAAGGGGCTAATCATGTATTATCTTAAAGCTTGATTTTTTCGAGTTGATAAAAATTATCATAATTATGACCTAGAAAATATAGAAAATGAGATATAATCATAAAAATTAATAGAAAACAAAAATGTATGAGAATAAAAGATGTGGTTTTATTTAGAGTTTGATATCTCGTATCCTGCCTCTGTGTGCCAACTACAGCAAAGTGGTGGGTTGGTGTGAAGGAGATGAAGTGGAAGGTGGGTATTCTTAACTCTTTAATCTTCATTCTTCATTTTTTTCAATCTTGACTCTTGACTCTTGATTCTTGATTCTTGATTCTTCATTTTTCATTCTTTATTTTTTCAATCTTGAATCTTCATTCTTCATTCTTGAATCTAGCATCTTAATTCTTGAATCGAATCTTAAATCTTCATTCTTGAATCTTCATTCTTGAATATTGAATCTTCATTCTTGAATCTTGAATCTTCAGTCTTGATTCTCGATTCTTCATTCTTGATTTTCGCTATTCTCGATTCTCGAATCTGGACTCTGGATTCTCGATACCAGATTTCCTATTTTAATTCTGGAAAAAATTAGCTTATTCCTTTATATATTTGTTTATTAGGACGGACGAACCAAGCTCTAGTGTCCAGTATAGAGATGTTACTCCAGGACTATAGAAGTTTGGTATGCCAGCTGGAGGGAGAGCTGAGAAAAGGAAACCTGTCCTTGCAAACCTTGTGGTTCCGATTACAGAACAGTATACACAGTATGGATATGTTGGCAGGACTAGTGGATACAATCTCCAGCAGAAAGGTGGGAAGCAAATCTTGTTCATTCAATCATTCTTTAAAATGCTTTAAACATCGAAATAGATTTTGTGATAAAAAATAATAACTTAAATGGTTTTTTTTTGCAAATTTTCCTGTTTTCTCTATCTTTTGATTGTTTCCAGGCTAAAGGAGGGACAACACTCTCCATTCTTCATGATAAATATACTCATTCTTGTGGAAACCTTAAAGCAGAGAAAATATTACACTTCTTAGTAGAGCTCACATCCAAGTAAGTAAAGGACAGGACAGGACAGGACAGGACAGGACAGGACAGGACAGGACAGGACAGGACAGGACAGGACAGGACAGGTCGGGACAGGACAGGTCGGGACAGGACAGGTCGGGACAGGACAGGTCGGGACAGGTCGGGACAGGACAGGACAGGACGGGACGGGACGGGACGGGACGGGACGGGACAAGGACTGGACATATTTTTATATATTCCTGTTACCAGACCGTTCTTCGAGACCTTGTCTGCTTGGTTGTACCGAGGAGTCATCCTGGACCCATCCAAGGACTTCTTTGTGGAGGACAACCAGGTGCTGTGCAAGGAGTCTTTACCCCTAGAGTACAATGACGACTTCTGGGAGAAGAGATACGGATTACGAATTGATAAAATACCAACATTTCTCCAGGAAAATTAGAACTTTTTGGATCTCAGCATTTAAAAATTATTTTTTTAAACACTTAGCTCTGAAGAATACAGGCATTCTTGCTGTTCTGCTAGTGTGTTTATTGATGATAATAATAATCATTGTCAATCCTTCAATCTGAGATTTCAGGCTTGTGCTCCCTTCCGTTTAAGTTCCAATGAATTAACCCAGTTAAGAGCAGAGTGTAAATTCAGGGGTGGGAGTCAAGCCTTTGGCGGTCTGCCATTGACCCTTCTGTACACTCAGATGGCTCAGTTACATTTGCCATAATACTTATGCCATAAATACATTTGCCATAATTACACTTGCTATAATGAGTTTGTCATAAGTAACACTTGCCATAAGTTTCACTTGCCATAAGGTACACTTGCCATTATGGTTACACTTGTCATAATTACAATTAACTATAGTTATAATTAACATCCATACATTTTTTTTATTGAATCTAAATGAGGGCAGTTAATGAGCAGTAAGGTAAGATACTGCTCTATTGGAAAAGTATTGTTTTGTCATTGATTCTTCACCAAGCTCTTTCATCCAGTATTAATGTTCATATCTCTCCCAGCAGCATTGTTAGAAAACTAAAGTTGGGAATTTTGGCAAGTGTTACTTATGGCAAAAGTATTTATGGGAAGTGTAATTATGGCAAGTGTAATTATGGCAAACGTATTTATGGCAAATGTAACTTGAGCCTCTTAGATTCCTTATGATCCTGTCGGTACCATTAGTATGTCGAAATGTTCAAAATGGTTTTTTGAGATTGAAGAATGACACTGACTATTGAGTTGATTTCATTAATAACCTTTAATTATTCCTGTTTTCATTATCCAGTTCAGGCATTGTGTACTCATTAAACTAATCTGATTTCTAGTTTCTACATAGCATTTTTGTTTGAGAAATCCCTAATTGCTTTTTTATACATTTATCTAGTGTTGTAAACCATAGTGTCCATCTTTCCTGTCCAGTTATGTGTATTGCCACCTCTAATATTCTAATGTTCTAATGATTGAGCAGAAATACTCTGAAAGAATTCTAAGAACTGGTAAATATCTGAACGTTATTCAACAGTGTGAGAAGCAAGTACACTGGCCGCCCCTGGAGAATCTAGAATATTTATCCAACCCAGAGGATTACGAACCTCTCATAGAGAAGGTATGGTAGGGTATACATGAGGTATAGGTGGCATGTTTAACGAAAAAATTAAGTATAACAGAACGTAATTCAACGGAATTAAACTTTATTAACGCGACGGAACGAAATAGAATGAATGGAATTAAAAATAATGGGAAAGGGAAATAAAGTTTATAGAATTACATGGAAAGGAAGCGTGAAGAAAAAATGGAAGGGAAGAGTGTCTTTTCAGGGGAGTATATTCTTACTCCCCCCCCCCCCCCCCAAACTTATAAGTTTGCGCGGACTGCGTTACCTTGTTAAAAAAACCTGATTTTTTGGTTGTGACTTTTGGGAAGAAATATTACTGAAAAAGGGGGGGGGGGGAACAAGAATCTCAGAACTAATATACACCCCTGGCCCTGGGTAAGAGGGTAAAAAAGTTGTAAAAATGACTGAACAAAGCTGTAAATTTAAAATAACAATCATGGTAAGAGAGGCTAAATGACTTAAAATATAGTAAAATAAGTGATTTAGTGGTAAAATCGCTAGTTTGCGATAAAAAGCCGAAAAAAAATGTTTTCCTTCGGGGACAATAATTCCAGTAAGAATATACTTCCCTTTGTTTTTACGGTAGTCTAAAAACTATTTAAATCTTAAATTCTAAACGATTTTTTTATATAAACCTTATTGATTTAGGCGCACATCTTTGCCTCCGCAACCCTGCTAGAGTTGTTGGTCAAGGACAGGGACCTGATCGGACACCTCACCAGCATGAAGAAATACTTCCTCATGGAACAGGGAACTAAGATTCAATATCATATTTATTTATATATTACTTATATGTTGTACATCGGGTTGTTAAGTAAGATAACTTTGATGGCTTGTAAGGTAGACCCCACCAATCAATGGAAAAAAGTCAAAATAAAAGATTTAAGAAATATTCAATATTTCTTCTTTCTTCTGCTTTTCATTTGTGCATTTTTTCTAAATGAGACAATTATGGTAACGATTAGAATGTTCTAGGTATTACGAACTCAATATAATAATAATAATATTGGCTTGGTGCCCAAAATTTGTACTTCACAGTTTTTTCTTCATTTTAAATCTGTTCCGTGTGTCCAGGGAGATTTTATTGTCCAGTTTCTGGATTTGTGTGAGAAAGAACTATCCCAACCTGTAGATCAGGTTGAACCCGCCAGATTAGAGTCTCTCCTAGGCAATCAATCATTCATATCCTGAGAATGTGACACAGTTTACATAAAAAGTTTCCATCTAATTTGAATATTCTAGTGAAGTGCTTAGCAAAGAAGTATCAGCTTGGAATTTTAAAAATGGCGGAGGTCTGATTTAATGAACAGCTAGGAGTAGTTGAGCTAGGTATAACTAGTTGAACTATTTATCAAGTGTACTCTTTGCCATACTAGAGAAGAAAGTTCAACCTTTCCTAATTAAACGCATTAATAAAAAACCTTTTTGCCATAATTTTTATTCAACGCCAACAGACAGCAGACTATATTTAGGATTACTCTCAAAGGATTAGGCTCTAAAGACGACCTGAAGCTCTAAAAAGGATTATTTTAATGAAGTCTTCTGCCTGAAATGTAGTCGTCGTTTGATGTCACATCTAATATTTTGCCAAAGAGAGAAACAGGATTGGATATAAAAAACCGAATCACAAATGCCCGATATGACACTTGCCCCAAGATACTTTTTCCCGACACTATATTTGTTTGACATTAACATTTGCCCGAACCTACAAAATCCTGAAGTGAAAAAATACCGAATCTGCAAACAGTGTTAAACAAGCTCGAACAAGTTTGCAGTTACAGGGAAGCACATATTGGGAAACCAAACAGTATTAATTCCATATAGACGTCTCTAAAATCTCATTCTTTGTGGGTAACCCTGTATTTCAGAGTTTGCGAGTTTTTAGCTATTTTCAACCTAAGATCATATAAAAACTACATCCAAAAAGACATTATGAAGATGATTGTATTGATCAGAAATGGCGTTGAGAACATCTAGTGCTAACTACGATCAGAACAAGGATAATCTGTGTGTAGCACTTCTACCCTATGATCTCATATTCCAGATGGGGAAAATACTCTCTATTTATACATCGGAGGAACAGGTATAGGAGGAGAGTATCTATGAAGGAATGATCTTGAATTATTTCAATACTTAAAACTTTAAGATATAAGTATTTTTTTTAACATTTTTTTTTGTTTAAGTTTAATTTTTTTTTACAATATTCTTTAAATATTTATTTAATATCAGATGAAAATATTTTGAGATTTCTATATTTCTTGTTCTTCATTTTCTTTTCGTACATCTTTAAAACATATTACGGCTAATTTTGAAGAAAAAAAGATTTTTTGGGGGATATCCTTGCAGTATGCCACGCTTCAAGCTTGAATTATGCTGAGATTATCTTGCTTTCTTTTTTTCGGAACTCTGTATTGAATTGTTTACTCATGGGTTACATCTGACTAATAAAAACACACAAGTCCTAATACTCTCTAATTTCCGCCTAGAGTGAAATAAATGGAGGGGGACCCATCGGACCTTTATTTTATAAGTAATGAAAAATAAATCACAGGTTTCCTAGCCTGAAAAATGTTAAATTCTGACAATTCCCATTAACGATTCTGTGGCATAAATCCGCAAGTCACTTTTTCAGAGAAGCTACAATTAAAAATAATCAACATTTTTAAAGAGTAGAAAATTAACATCTCATTAATTTTTTGTCTAACAAAGCTTAAAAAAGGCACTTTTGAACATGTTATTCTTAAATGGAAGGTCACTTGAAAATACATAGACAGTTTATTGCTCAATACATTTTAAACCAGTGCTTAGGATCCATTTAACTTTGAAATGGATCCGCATGGAAAATAATGAATCCGGATCTTGTTTCAAATCCGAATCTAGGTTATTTCTCACAAACTAACTGAACTTTTTTAACAAAGCAGAATTTTCAATTTTTTTGCCTAATTTTTTCGCTTATTTATATGTTAACTTGGCCGGATCCTAAGCACTGTTTTAACTATTGTCCATCAACGCCTTCCTTTATTTTAGGTTGATTGGCCTGTTTCTCTTGTACTCAACCACAAAGCATTGGTTAGATATCAAATGCTTTTCAGGTAGAAAATAAGTAATTAATGTTGTGAAATTTTGATAGTTTTATTCATAAAACGGTCCTTAGGATACAAAGCCAAGTGTTTTAGTTTACATTATTCAATGTTCAGGAATACATAGGACATATCGTTGATTTTCGAGAAATTACTTTTCGAGCAATGATATCTGCAGCTCTGTTTATTTTATTTAAAAATCAACGGTGTGTTCGAATATTCACTACTTTTTTATTTAAACCTGTAATTTATAATTTAAATTGATTAGAAGACTATTTGGATTTTATGTATTTATATTCAGGCATCTGTTCTATTGTAAGCATATAGAACGATTGATCTCAGCAGTCTGGATTACAAACAAAGCCACAAAATTCCTCCCAGGTCTGAAATATCATCATTAAACTCGGTTTGGAATTTAAGTTTTGTGTAAGCATATACTTTTTCGTAAATTGTGTAGCAGACAAAAATCCACTCCACTCTCAAAGATTCCAAATTAGGTGATGCGTTCAAGGTCTATCATCCCTCCTTCGGTCTCCGACAGAAGATGTTGGTTCTAATCCAGAACCTGAGCTACTACATGATGGTGGAGGTTGTTGAGCCCGCCTGGCACAGCCTGGTCGTCAGCCTAGCCGCCTGTACTACAGTTGATGATGTTCTACAGAAGCATAATGATTTCCTAGACAATTGTCTTCATGACTGCTTGCTCTCCTCACCCCAGGTAGATACTAGATACTACTCCTGTAGGTTCGGAGAAATACCTCATGTAGATCCTAGATACTACTCCTGTAGGTTCGGAGCCATGCCCCAGGTAGATCCTAGATACTGCTCCTGTAGGTTCGGACCAATACCCCAGGTAGATCCTAGATACTGTTCCTTTAGGTTCGGAGCCATACCCCAGGTAGCTACTAGATACTACTCTAGTAGGTTCGGAGCCATACCCCAGGTAGATCCTAGATACTACTCCTGTAGGTTCGGAGCCATACCCCAGGTAGATACTAGATACTACTCCTGTAGGTTCGGAGTCATACCCCAGGTAGATACTAGTTACTACTCCTGTAGGTTCGTAGCCATACCCCAGGTAGATCCTAGATACTACTCCTGTGGGTTCAGAGCCATACCCCAGATAGATTCTAGATACTGCTCCTGTAGGTTCGGAGTCATACCCCAGGTAGATCCTAGATGCTACTCCTGTGGGTTCGGAGTTATAACAAACTCATGAATGACAAACTCTTAAAAGAGACGGTCAATAAAAAAATCCGGGAAGGTCAAATTTTGTTCTTAATTCTGTTTGACTTTTCAGTTCTCCCAGTGTGTGTGTGGGGGGGGGGGTCAGTTCTGGAGTTTCATGAAGTTGTCTTTAAAGGGACTGTTAGCGCAATTTCAAGTGACCCTCCATGCAAAGATGGCAATGCCCGATTTACAGTGGTACCCTTAAAAACTTAATTTGATTAATTTTGTAAAAGATATCCTTGTTTACCTGGCTCGAAAAGTGTTTATTCTAATAATTTTTCCATTGCTTCCATTAAGCAAGATGTGTACACAAGTCACTTTTCTGCGAATGAAAACATGGATATCTAATTCATACACAGATTTTAAGGGTATCATCTAAATCTGGCATTGCCATTTTTCCATTGAGGGTCACTTGAAATTACGTTTACAGTCCCTTTAAGAAGTTTGCTTTAAAATCTTTGTTAAAAATTGAAACATCTTCTTATTTGAACAATTAAATTAAAATAGAATTCCATTTTTATCTGTTTTAATTGTTGCTCTGTTTAGTTGCTTGGAACAGTAAAGAAACTCCTCGGTATCTGTGCTGAGTTCTCAGAGTATATGCAGAACCTCAGATTATCTAGTACTGATCAGTTTAATGAAGATATCTCCAGGTAGAAATATAACTATTCTCTTGTACGGATCTAGGATTAAACTAGATTTTAAATCTCTCTTCTCTAGGTTTGAACCTTAGACTTGAACTATAGTTTATATCTCTGCTCTATGTTTGAACTATAGTTTAAAACTCGCTGCTCTATGTTTGAACTATAGTTTAAAACTCGCTGCTCTAGGTTTGAACTATAGTTTAAAACTCGCTGCTCTATGTTTGAACTATTTAAAACTCGGTGCTCTAGGTTTGAACTATAGTTTGAATCTCTCTGCTCTAGGTTTGAACTATAGTTTAAATCTCTGCTCTAGGTTTGAACTATAGTTTAAATCTCTCTGCTCTAGGTTTGAACTAGAGTTTAATTCTCTCTCTCCTAGGTTTGAATTAGAGTTTAATTCTGTTCTGTTCTAGGTTTGAACTACAGTTTAAATCTCTCTTCTCTAGGTTTGAACTATAGTTTAAATCTCTCTTCTCTATGTCTGAACTAGAGTTTAAATATCTCTCTGCTCTAGGTTTGAACTATAGTTTAATTCTCTCTCTTCTCTATGTTTAAACTATAGTTTAATTCTCTCTGCTCTAGGTTTGAACTATAGTTTAAATCTCTCTGCTCTAGGTTTGAATTAGAGTTCAATTCTGTTCTGTTCTCCCTCCTGGACAAAATATCCCAACTTGGACGAGATAATTACAACGAGAAGGTTCTGAATATTCTGAACAGGTAACCTTGAAGCATTCATTCTTAAATGTGCCTTCTAATAAAAGAAATTCTAGTGATGTTTAATTAATACATATTTTTAGGATTGATTTTAACGGATTCTACACAACTGCTATGGATCAATTCCGGGCCTCTACTCCAGCTCCTGACGTAGTACCGTAAATCAATAATCGAATCAACGGAAAAAGTTTCTTGACCCCCCCCCCCCCTTCTCAAAATTTCATGGAAATGCTGTTCCAGAAATATTTTCTCATTTGAAAAATGAGCCATTTTAACTTTTAAACAAAATAGAATTCAAAGAAATCATCCCAGGCATTTGAAAATAATCTCATTCTAATCCAATACGCTTATCATACAAAAAAGTATATATTATAGTTTATTTATTAACCTATGATTATAATGTAATTAACTAATACAGATTTATTAATAATAAAAAGAATGTTTCAGATTAATTGAAGATGGGAGACGTGGAGTAAACTCATCTTAAATTCGTTCGCCGAAGGAAACATATAAATTCAGGTATGAGAAGTGGAGTTATTAAGTTTAAGACATTTTTGTCATGATATAGTTTACTGTTACTTTTTATAGAATCTTTTCTATTTCACACATTTTCGTCTCTATCTTAATCTTGCCTTGGTTAGCATGGCATCATTAATGCTTGTGAAATTGTAACTCTTCCAAACAGAACAAGATAAAAACAAAGAAAATAATCTAAACCATTTTAGCCTTTGAGTTCATATACACTAGTATTAGAATCTAATGTATTCTTGTTTAGGTTTCTGTTTATGATAGTTGGCCTTATAACGTCTTTGTCAAGACTCCCAACCCACACAAGATTCATGTGGACCAAGAGCTCAAAGTAAACCAGGAACTGAAAAGCCTTGATCTGGAAGGGATTGTGATAACATACCCCAACTAGATCAATTAGCTGTTAGATAATCCCTGGATTCTTGATCTGGAAGGGATTGTGATTACATACCCCAACTAGATCAATTAGCTATTAGATAATCCCTGGATTCTTGATCTGATCTGAAACAAATCTTTGAACTTTTGTATTTACAGAAATAAACCATGCTGAGAAGGAAGGCACGAGAGAGGCGTGAGTATCTGTACAGGAAATCTGTAGAGGACCAGCATAGGAAAATCCAGGACAAGAAGGACAGAGTACGACGTGCAGTAGAGGACCACAGCTTGATAGATACAGATCTAAAGCGGGATGCTTTGGAATTACAGGTAAGATAGAACCTAAATAGAGGTTTTATGAGTGGGATGGCGCTGGATCATATGAAAAAGCTGAGTCGGAGTTTCAATCTTGTCCCTCCCCCCTTCCTCACGATTTGTCGCAAACAAAATTTCAGAATTGATTTTACATATTTTGTCTTAGTTAAAACTCGCAGTACATCTAAAATATGGTTAAATTTGAAGATTGTTCTTTAATGATAATACTGATAATAATTATTTATAATAATGAAAATCAGTGTTTCGGATCCGGATCCGGTCGGATCCGGATCCGGATCCGTATCAGGAAACGTTGATATGGATCCGGGTAGCGCCAAAAATTAACCAAAACCATGGAATAAATAAATCAAAATGTCTATATTTTTTAAAAATTTTTTGGTTACATTTCGCCCGGTTTCGGAATATATAATAAATATAGTTTATAAATTATAACCTTGCATAACATTTAATAGGGAAAATCCGATTCGCAGAATCAAAAGTTACCTCGGATCCGGATCCGGATCCAAATCAAAATGATATGGATCCGAAACACTGATGAAAATAATGATAATATGATGATAATGATAATAATGATGATAATAATGTTTAGAGGATGGGTGCCTGGGATGATGCAGGACCTGAGCTAGCTGTTCAGCAAGGCGGAGCTGGAGGTGGTACACTAGCCAATAGTCAAGATGATGAATACAGGTACAGGGTGTCCCACTAAACATGACAGTAGCTTGACGACTTGAAGGTCCTCTTTGAACTTTGAAATAATTTACGGCATTATTCGTAAACCTAATTCTAGAAGTATTAATAATACATACAAAAGTAGGTTGACGGCATGATGCCGAAAATAATTTGAAAGATTAAAGGCGACTCCAAGTCGTCTTCTATTGTCAAGTTTCATGGGACACCCTGTTAAATAATACAATTTATTTTTAAAGATTATTTATGTTTCAAGGGACAGGTTTTTTTTAGGCAATAGAGATGGAGAACACTTTTGTATTTTTAGTCGTACTTTTACTAGATAACCCTTTTTCATCTTATTTTTATGTTTCGAGATGTTCTATGGGCCGATCCAATTATCTTAATTATCTATGTTTAGATGGGCTGGAGTAGAAGACCCTAAGATAATGATCACTACCTCAAGAGATCCTTCAGCTAAACTAAAACAGTTCGCCAAGGTTCGATTTCAAATATTAGCTATAAAAAATTCGCAAAATCACTTCATTCAACTTTAAATTTACTTTTATACAGTTGTAACCAGATAACAGTGAAATTTGGTCTTTTTTCCTTATTATTATTAATTGTCGCAAGGATTTTGTTATTTCAACTCAACTGTTTCTAAAAATGTGCCATGAAAATTTCCAAACAATAAACATATTTTAATTACCCAAACTTAAGTTTTTGTTTATGATATAAAACACTTTCCCGTTGAAACTGTTCATAAAAGTCCAGTGTAAATGTTATTATATCTCATTTTCACGAATTTACGGTTTTCAAACTTTTCTTCAAATTTTTACATTCTGTTTTTTGTTGTATATATTAGTCCTATTTTCAACATCAGGGAACTTTATTAAAGGATTTGACCAGGATTTAAGCAGGATTTGACCAGGATTTGAGAAGGATTTGAGCCAAATTTGAGAAGGATATGAGCAAGAGTTAAGCAGGATTTAAGCACGATTTTAGCAGGATTTGAGCAGGATTCGAGAAGGATTTGCGCAGGATTTGAGCAGGATTCTTCGAGAAGGATTCGAGCAGGATTTAATATCACTCCTACATCTAGGAGGTCCGTCTCCTGTTCCCTGGATCTCAGCGGTTAAACCGAGGAAGCTACGAATTCAACCAATTGATGGACGCCTGCAGGGCTAACAACGTTACAGACTTCCTGGTGGTTCACGAGCACCGTGGTGTTCCTGACGGTCTTATCGTCTGTCATCTACCTCATGGACCTACGGCATACTTTACCATCTCAGATATTGTCATGCGTCACGATATCCCAGATATAGGTAAGTGAGCATTGAAACAATTGAATTGAAAAAAAAATATATCCGCGCCAATATTTCTACCAAAGAATTCAGTCTTTGCGACAAACTCAAATTTTCTAATCCCTATATCTTTGCAACCTTTGTGGCTAAGACTCAATTCCTTTCTATAAAAACCATGATTTCTTGAATTTAGTTTTTAACATTTAAAATGTTTGTTAGGAACTATGTCTGAAGCGTATCCTCATCTCATCTTCCACAATTTTAAGTCTCGGCTAGGAGAAAGAACAATGTCTATTTTGAAATATCTGTTTCCAGTCCCTAAAGAGGAATCCAGGTATAAACTTTTATCCTAACAAAATGTTATATTTAGCTTACTTATTGGTCAAAAGCGAAGGCATAGATTTTAAATCTTGTTCATTCAATTAAATCAGCACTTGATGTTTGTTTAATTAATTTTTTATCAATGGTTAGAAATATTTCGGTTTTTGGCAAAATCATGATTCAATGTGATAAGTATGACATTTTATAAATATTCTGCCACAATCATTATCCACTGCAAATACCAGATATGTGCTTATTTGTCGTAAAAAAACCAGGATAGCTCAATCAGTTTTACTTTCATAAGATTTAAACGGTCCTATTATAAATCAGGCCTGAAACTCTTCAAGCGAATTTCTTTTTAAATTTCATCTCGACATTTTCTTGAAACTTAACAATTGCAGGAGAGTTGTCACGTTTGCAAACCATGATGATTTTATCTCCTTCCGTCATCATACATACAAGAAGACAGAGAGAGGGAAGGATGTTGAGCTGGCAGAAGTCGGACCCAGGTTTCAACTCAGGTAGGACCTACGTTTTCATGGGTTTTATGGGAAAATTATTTTTCTTGGTATTTTTTTAAAACCTTTCCTGAGATGAGATTCTAAAAGCTGAGCCGGGTTTTGGATGGCCATGAGTTAAGTAAAAACCAACTCTCTTGGGTTTTTCTCTCTTTAAGGCTCGAGTCTTCAGCAGCTGATGATCGTAAATTTCCTAAAATCTTTTATTTAAAATCTCGGGAATTATTTGTGGTGTCAAATTTTATTAATTATATAAAATAAACATACTATGAAAATAATGTATCAATATAAAGTTTGAATTTTCGAAATTTACATCTCCTTCTCACAGCTGATCTGACTGCATTCTGTCTGCTACAGAGAGAAAGCTTGCAAAACAGTCTCTCATTTGTCGAATCAGGACCAATCCTGACTTGGGTTCTATCTAAGCCCGAGTTTGGGTTTTACTCGGGTTTAAGCTTCTAAAATCTCATCTCTGTTGATGTCATTTTTCGCTCTCAAATCTAAAATAAACACCCCTGCGGCCTTCAGTCTTACTCTTAATAAGAGGACAGTTTTAAATTGAAGTTAATTAGTTCAATTATTGAAGAGGGCGCTGGACGACAACGATTTATTTGAGAACTGACATATGTTTTTGGAAGAAATCGAGATAGCTTGATTTGATAATAGAAATATTTAACCATTAGAATTCGCGTATCGGTATCGTTTTTATGATAAGTGTCAAATTAAAGAGCTTTGATGAGTTAAATGTTTTGTATTTAACTTTACAATTTAGGAACTACCTAAATGTTAGGAATAACAGTAGTATATATATATATATATGTCGTATTTGTGTTCGGGCATAACCCTCTTTAAATNCTCCGTATCACTTGAAGAAACATATATACTAATTCAGAAACATTTGTTTAAACTAACACTACTTGATGACATCAGATATGTTTTGAACTGACAGTGCGTAGAATCCTAATTGTCATAAACCTACGCACATTCTAATGTGCACCGTGCACAGTACATAATAAAGAGTGTACTGTGAATAAAGAAACGAAAAATCAATATAATTTAAGAGCCAAGTTTTAGTTTTTATTATAATGTTGCAACTAAATTTTCAGTCAGCACAGCAAAGTAGCAAATTAAATAGTCGATTTATCAAGTGTATACATATTTACATATTTATAGAAAAAATACATAATTTTCAGTGAAAATGACCCCTAGAAGTCACCTCAATTTTTTTTGTCGATACTCTTTTCAATTTCTTAGGTTCAGAATGTACTTTTTTGCGCAGTTTGGATTGTACTTAGTAACCCCAAGTTATATATTTATCTGGTGAATATCCGAATATAAGATGATCTAGTTTATACATCTCATAGAGTTCTTTTATCTTTTCCTTACTCAAGAGTCCGTAATATCTAGGACAAGAGTTATTCATTTTAAACACAGGGATTCTTTTTTAAATATTGTTTCATTTAAAAACAATTTTTTCAGTGTCAAATCTGAAACTCAAAAGAACTGAGTGTTCGCCAAAAACTCTGGTTTTCTAGTCCCTTTATCTTTGCAACCCGATGTCGTAGATCTTTAATATTTCAAACTATGAATTAGATCAAATGGTCTAAGTTTGAAATATCATCAGGCACAGAGCTAGGAATAAGAAAATTTCAGTCTGTGGCAAAAACTCAGTTCCTTAAAGTCATTGAGACGAACTTTTTTAATTGAAAAGTGGCTGAATTTAATGAAATATCTTTCCTTTGAACATGAAGAGATGAATGTCCTTGGTCTGATTCTAGAACTGCTGGAAAGCTAACCTCCTTCTCCTGGAATATATATTTACTAGGCTTTTTATAAGGTTCCTTTCCGTGCCATCTTCTCTTTTTAAAACCAATAATTCGTAAATTTTCCTGTTTTCATCTGTGGATTTACAAACATTTAAAATAAAAATTTAAAGAGGCAATTTTTAAAAATTTCACCCGGTCAATACCATGTCCTGAGATCGTTAAGTTCTACAAAAAAAATTGGGCCTGATCGGCTCAGTCGTTTTCAGTTCATTGTATACAAACATCAACAGACAACCAAACTAACAAGTCTATATAACTATTATTTAAATATATATTTTTATCTAGAGAAACCTGAAAAAAAAATAAGTTTTCATATTCTACTAATGACCCCTTCTCTTAGTGTCGGATCGGCTTACTTAATCTTCCCCTTTTAAAAAAACCTTACGCCTTGCGTCGAATAAGTTTAGCTCATTTTATTGGCTTAAAGGGTGTTTCAAGAAACATAAATATTTAAAAGACAACTTAAAATTCGTCTTGATTTACGATAAGTCACAAATAAGCTTTACTGTATCAAAAACGGTTGTAACAAGAGTATCATAGATTTTAGATATTAAATATTTTTACTTTAATGGAGCTGTTCAAATCTGGACAAACTTTATATTTCCGTCAATTTGAATGTTCAATAATGACACAAGACAATTAGAAAATCCCAAGTTGTCTATATTAACTTTTTTAACTGAATTACTACATTACTACAAAACCTTTTCAGAGCTGAAAACTTTACAATAGAATATCCTTATTCTCGATCGGTTAATTAATCTGGAGATTAATGACATGAGGAGTACAAGCATTATTTTATCTCGAGATTAAGAAAAAGAGTAGATCAAGAAATAATCCCGATATCCATCATTCAAAAGTTCCCAGCTCAAGAGTATAAAAATCACTGTTAACTAAGGATTTCGTATAGACAGTCACTCAATCTCTATTGGGGCACCCTGTACTAAGCTTGGTACCTGGAGCCCCAGCAGTTGGAGTAAAGCTTTAACGTCTGTCTTTATAGTTTCCAGATGTAGGATAAACTTAATTATCAAACAAATATCAGAACCATTGCTATGTTAACAAAATATTTATTAAGAGGTCAGGGATAACCAAAATTAAGGAATTCACCATTTTTTACAGTTGTTAAAGTGGATATCGTGATCAAGGATTTAAGTTAAGCGCAGAAGGTTTGATCTCAGGTTTTTTCTTTTTTTCTGGATTTGTTTGTTTTCCTTAGGTCTAAATTCTCTTCTACATAGTCCGCACGTATACCAGTATGGAGCCCAGTGATTTCTATATGATAATTATGTCTTTTTTAATAAAATTGTTAGAACAACATGAAAAATAACATTGCATTAAACAGTTTCCTACACAAAAATATATAAAGTTAAGAAAACTTGGGGAGCTTTACTAGTTTATTTTTTTCATTCATGTCCATTTCCTGGACAATTTTATAATTTTTGTCCTAAATAATTTGACTTTCTATGTAAGGATGCGGCATCGGAAAATCTACGGAAAATCTACGCACTTTGTTTGGTCTAATGCAGATTTCAAACAAATGTCTTCTCTAATTAATAAAGGCTTTTTTTCCTTGCCTGGAAGTTTCATTCCATTTAATGATTCATACTTTTTAACCCAAATCCCAACAATCAATTGACGAATTAATGAATTATATATGCATACATTTATGCAAAATTAGTTCTTTGCTTATGTTGAAACAAAAGACGACATTAGCTCACATTTTTAACGTTTTATATTGGATTTATTTAGTGTCATGTCCCCTTTCACTGCCTAAAATGTCACTCCGTAGCACTTGAAGAAACATATTTGACTACATCTGAAAATCTTCCTTACGATTGTTGGCTATTTTTCATATAAAAAAGGATGCGTAACTTATTCATAAATTCAGGTTTATCTCAACTAAAGATCCTTTATCCAACAAATATTTAAATAACTTGTGAGTCTTTGGTTTAAATAGTTATTTTGTCACTTATATTTAAAAAGTTTTTATGAAAAATATTTACTAATGACCTGATCCAATTCCCAGAACTAGGACCATTGTCGGGCATCTGAAATAAATTTAAAATAATAATTTTGAACAAAAAATTAAAATTTTAAAAATCTGGTTTCTACCTTCATTTTGTTATTAAGAACTATTTTCTCCACAAACTCGGGCCAACTTAATAAAACAAATTAATTCTGGAATAGACTTATAAATATCAAATAAAAAAGCTGGACTATTTCAAAAGAAAGAACAAGACCTTTTACCACATTTTTTGCGTTCTGTAGGTAATATGGTATATCGGCCATATAATATTCAAGAATAATGAAATTTTAAGAGTTAGTATTTTAAATTTAAAAAATCATTTATTTTTCCAAATTCATCTAATTAAACCCTCGAAAAAAACTTAACACCTGGTTGGATAAAAGGATTTTTAAAGAAAGTAAATAGTCCTAGGTAACCCCCCCCCTCCCCCACCCTTCCATCTTTCATAATCTTTATATTTTGCCTATTTCTATCGCAAAACTTGTACTTCTGGAGAAAGGCATTAACCCTATCCCTGCTGGGGTACTTGAAAACCAGGATATGCTGGGGGGTTGACCCCCCCCCCCCTATAAATCCCATGTTTTATGTCCAAATATGACAAATGATACATCATTGGAAAGCTCTTTTACTCTACTTTTAGAATCTGCAAAAAAATTTGCAAATTTGCAAAAATTACCCCCCCGCAGGAATACGGTTAAAGAAATATATGTTTTATTTGTTCACCCCTGTCAAACAAAATTTAATTAGAAAAATGGTCCCTTATAGGATCCAACCTAGATTGTACCACCTGATCTTTCTAAACTGTTTCCCTGTGATTTCTTGAATGCTGAGTCTGAACTCTGAATTCTTACTGTATGTATCATCTCGTTCAAACACGTATCTAAATAGAACAACAGATTAGTTTACGTTTTTCAAATTGTTGTCTGTTTAGGAAAAGGTTTTGTGAGGATTAATTTTGCTATCAAGGCATACTTTATTTTGATAAAATTAATAAGTCAGAATTATAAATATTTGCAGAAGTCACCTTTTTTCTTTTCTTATATTGTTAAAGGGACAGTAAGCGCAATGTCAAGTGACCCTTTAAGAAAAGATGACAAGGTGCGATTCACAATGGTACCCTTAAAAGCTTCGTCTGATCAATTATGAATGAGATATCCATGTTTATAAATTCAAAAACTGATTATTGAAATTGTGTGTTCTCTACTGAATTGACTAACGCATTTTTACTGCAGGAAAACATGTAGGAATTAAGCACTTTCAAGCCTAGAAAAACTACAATATCTTTCTCATTATTATTCAGATAAAGATTTCAATTGCACCGTTGTGAATTGGACATTGCCATCTTTGCATGGAGGGTCAGTTAAAATGAAAGTTACAGTCCCTTTAAGGGCATCTTTATGTCTGGGGAATTGGTTAAATATATTTATAAATTATATCCAACCTGTAAGCAGATACTAATCTCTCTAATGGATGCCGAACTTGAATTATTTTCAAACTCCCATCGGCACACTACGTTTTTAATAGTTTTTGATAATAAAATTTTAAGTTTTTAATAATTAGATACGTTTTTAATAGTTTTTAATGATTAGATACGTTTTTAATAGTTTTTTATAATTTGATACGTTTTTATGATTAATAAGATTCTAGTTTATGAGTGTGTGTCCCGAAGAAATAAGATGATCCATGTCCTTGATCCAGGCGACTTTTTTTGTGAGCACAATTAATAGAATTTTTTCTGTGGTTTGTCATTTTACACCCTCGGAATTGACAGAGATCTTAAGAATTTAGAATTAACAAGAAAATTTAGATATTTAATATTTCCGCCAATTAAATGATACAAAGATGTATCTTGTATTATTACGACACTTTATCTAAGTTACTTTGACATTTATTAACGATTCAAATTCAGAAGCTTAATGTCGTCTTTAAATTTCCATATTCGGATAATCTGAAATTTAATTCAAATGTTAATTAAAATCGAAAAAAAAGTATTATTAATACCTCAGGCCAGCATTCGGGAGTGATTGTTTCGAACTCTATCTGTTTCTCATCAATTGTATAAATCGGTTTTTTATTTAGTTCTAAACAAAACAAAAATATAAAATTCTGTTTTACAAAGAATAAGACTTCAGAGACGACGTAACGAAATTTACATCGTCTTTTTCCTTAAATTCATCAATCCTTTGCAAAATTATTAAATAAATCATTTAAATACAACATTTAAGGGAGTCTTCATTTACCCTTAAAATAGTCATATTTTAAGAGTTTCAAGTCGTCTTCACGTTATCATCCTTTGTGGGTAGCCCTGTACTTTCTACCTTTTAGCAAGGTAGATTTAGATTAACCTATATAGCGGCTCATACCGACTAAGTAATTGATAATAAAATTTGTTTATACTTACTATATATATATTAAGTTAAATTACTTGATATATTTCTTAATTAAAATGATAGACGTAGCTTAAACATTCTTCGTGTGGGGCCCGGGGAAGGTCGGAATTAGGTAAAAAAAAAAAACACGGATATTTGAGAGTTTTTATGGCAAGATATGTGCAATGAGGCAAAAAACATTCCCCCTTCATAATTGAGCCCAATAACTCTTAAATTCTATTCTTCAGATAAATTTTCACTTCCATCTTGGAAATATTATTTATTTATTCATATATTCATTTCGTAGATACACAGTACTATGATTTAATATAGAATATTTAAAATTTAAGACTACAAAACATTTATATTACCATTTTGTATTGTAGACATGAACTTATTCCATGAGTTCGAACCTCCTTTAAGTAATGTACAGTGCAGATAAGATGCATTGTACATAACAAATTGGCTGTACATACTCTGTACAGGTATACGGGAATACAAACTCTGGTAATGAAATATGTAAAATCTTACTCTTGGGTGTTTGGGTGTTTTAATGTATTTATTGAATTTATAATTTATATAAATTTGAGGAGATGTTTCTGAAAATGACAGAAAAGGAATATTTTAAAGCTTGAGTTGATTTTACATTTTCCCTGAAATTCTGGTCTATGTTCATCAGAATACTTGTCACAGATCTCATTCACCAATTCTGCTCTTTTATCAAATTCGACTGAGGTTTTATTTTTGCTGGATTTGACCGGGGTTTCTTGAATGAACTGTATTGAATTATTTCGAAGTGTCTTCTGTTTTGATGCTTTTGATGGATGTGGTTCAATTGTTTGTCTAATAATTACTATTTGCAAAATTAGACCTATTATTCCTAAAGTTAGAAAAAGAAATTTGTAACGCTTCATTGCTTCTATAAATTGTTAGAAATCACTGTTCCTTTTCAATCTATTCTACTCCAAATATAGTCGAGATTGAATTAATTCATCCCATATATAGCACAATGTTACAATGTTTAAATTAAGGATGTAAAAGATAGAATTCTGTACGTATTTTTCACTTGTCTTGTGTTTTCAACAATTCGTTGCTGATTGAGACTCACTGTAAGGCAAATGTGAATCATTGAGAGATTTTCTAATTTCCTGTGTTATTCGTTTACAGTAGAATATATACTAACTAGTTCCGTTCCACTCGTCTCACATATACTGAATAATATTAGAAGAACAGGTAGTAAGATCACAATTCAACGTAACATTAACCTTAAACCTACAGGAAAACATGCAAAATAAAAACTTTACGGAGAGAACAGGAAAACATACAAAATAAAACCACACGGAGAGAACAGGAAAACATACAAAATAAAACTACACGGAGAGAACAGGAAAACATACGGAGAGAACAGGAAAACATGCAGAATGAAAACTACACGGAGAGAACAGGAAAACATACAAAATAAAACTACACGGAGAGAACAGGAAAACATACAAAATAAAACTACACGGAGAGAACAGGAAAACATGCAGAATAAAAACTACACGGAGAGAAAAGGAAAACCGCGTTCTCTTCCACATTTTGGAACAGATGAAGGTTATAAGGATACCATTGTGAATCGGACATGCCCCTAGGTTGCAAATTACTAAATTCTCAGTTATATTTTATGATTTAAGATAGAAGAAAACTACAAGAATTCCACTTTTTCATGGTTCTCACTATATATTCCTTTCATATGTGCATCTGATTTTTAGGTTAAAACCGTAATGTTTTAATATGAAATTATTGATATTTCTCCTTTTTTGGTTAAAAAATAAATTCTGACTCTGTTTGAACTTTTTACATACCTGTATTTTTAAGTTTGTTTTATGTGAACTTACACAGAATATTAATCGTTAATCCATCTCCTTTTTTTGGTTTTACAAATAAGGCAAGCTTATGTTGAAAATCTGATAGTAAATACATTTCGAGTTAAGAATATGGGATTAGGTCATCCTTAAAAGTCTGGTATTTGATATGATAGCGTCCCAATGGTGGATGTTTAAAAATTAATTTAATTTTCAGCTTGATTCCCATTTTTCTGTTTTTCCTTTGAATGGTCATGATGAATTTTCTCTAAACCTTTGGTCTTGATAAAAAATATGTGTTTCAAGCATGGGGGGGATCCGTGTGTATTAGCAAGCGTACACTTAGGATAGTTTACTGATAAAGGATATGAGATTATGGCCTTTTCATACAGTACAAACATCAAATATGCAGTACGCTTTCGGAGTACAAGTGTATGAGGAGGTTTTTTATCTTAAATTTTACTCAGTTTTCTCAGAACCATTTAAAAACGATGAAATATTGCTCTGTAAAAGACTGTAAAAGTACCTCTTCATGTGAAAATGTAATCCTGCACACGATAAAGGAGTAGTGGATTTTAATGGAAAATAAATTCTCCATTTAAGTATTTACAGAAATCACCCCCGAGTACTGTAATATACAGTACATGGCCTGTACAATTAGTAAAGGATTAGCCTACATCATCACTCTATAGTCTATATACTAAAACCTCGTTGGTTTCCCGTAGTTGTTCATGTATTTTAAGTTTCTTCTGTTATAGTCAATCAACCATAGAACGAACCACTACATAATAATTACGCTGGAGGGGGGGAGGTTGTGGATATTATGAACATTGTCATTATTATTATCTTAGTTTTTTTTTACTTTTGAAAACATATATACTCTACATAGACAGATAGACAGATAGACAGATAGACAGATCACTAGATCAAATAGTCGAGTTTAAAATATCCAGGGTTTACACCAACAGGTTGCAAAGATGTAGGGATTAGAAAATAAGAGTTTGACAGTTAATTCCTTATCTAGAGGAAATTTAATATGACAAAATACTTTTTTTTAAAGTTTTAAAAATTTGTTTTTTTTCCTTTTTAAGTGAACTAATCTACAGACGATAATTTTGTATCTACCCCATTTAATCCTGTGTGTATCTAGGTTGTACCAGATCAAGCTTGGAACCCTGGAGAATGAAAAATCCTCGGATTCTGAATGGTCTCTCCGTCCCTACATGAACACTGCTAGAAAGAGGAGATTTCTATCGGACGAGGACGGATGGGAAATCCAAACCTAAATTTTTTTATTTTCATATTTTTTTTAATAAACGATTGAAGCAACATTATGAATTTAACTTTTTTAGTTTTAGTACTAATTATTTTAGATCTTAATTTATATGATATAATAATTAATTTGACTTATTTACGTTAATTTAAATTTGTTAAAATTGTAATTTTTAAATCAAAAAATAATTATTTCTTGATTGCATTTCCGATTCATAACCTCACCCTCAATACCTTTATCTGAGGAACAAGGAGTAAAATATCGTTTATTTTAATCTGGAATATTGTTAAATTCTGAACATTTTCGTCTTTTTCTATGCTGCATCTGTATAAATTGTAATCTCTGCTCGTTTGTCCGATCATAACTCAGTAACCGATTTGCCTCAAATTTTGATTGGGGAACTTGGGAGGCCCACGGCATTGTTCTTAGCTTGGTTTTAAGACTCTCTAGTTGAGTGGGTCGACTTTAACGGCCAAAATTTAGTTCAAGTGCGGGTAAACGGCGGAAGTAACTTTTAGTAACTTCAAGCTAGAAATGAATACATCCGCAGGGAAACCAGAAGTGAAAATTAGAAATATTCAGACAGAAAAACAAGTATAATCTCATAATAACGTTGTGAATAGGGTATGTCACTCTGTAAATGTCGGGTCACTCCAAACTACGCAGACCGCCAAGGGACAAAAAACGTTCAGAGTAGTAATCGCAGATTGTCTAGATGCTAAATAGTCATGTCTGTTGAAGAGAGAGAAAAATTATCATATATATATACAGGGTTAACCACAAAGAACGAGACTAATAAAGACGACTTAAACCTTATAAGATATGACGACCCTATGGTTAAACTAAGTTTTCTGCCTTGAATATAGTCTTTTAATGGCTTATTCCATGATTTGGCAAAGAAAGATACAAGTTTACTGTTGCAAGGAATAGACTGTATAAATTCAGTACAATCGTCTCTGAATTCACATCCTTTGTGGGTAACCCTGTATATATCTTTGTTTATGGCATGGGTCGTAGCGGTGCGGAGGGGGGGATAGACAAAACTCCTAAGAATTTTTCAAATGCCGCGTTTTCTTAAAATTCTTGAAACTGTTAGCTGCTGGGGTCTTAAATGTAAGGCATGTGGCCGCAGCGCTCGCCCCCTAGTCTGTCCTAGCCGCAGCGCTCGGCCCAGAAAGTGTCTTAACCTAACTTAACCCTAAATAAATAGAAAATCTTAGGAGTTTTGTCTATCCCCCCCTCCACACCGCTTCGTCCCATGCCTTTATTTATTCTTTAACGACTGAATGTTTGTGTTATATAAAATAAAAACAGCGCTGCTAAGATTCGATGAGCATCTGAGAAAACAGGGTGTCCCAATAAACATGGGAATTTTGAGACGACTTGAATATCGTTTTTTTAATAATCGATAATTGATAAATGATAAGTGCCTCAAAAAAGATTGAAAGTCTGTTGAGCTTTCCAAAATGTGGTCTACCTTCTTTGTACCTTTAAACATGACCAAGTTATAAAACATTTGAACCGTTATGTTTATTTTTAATAAACTTGAATCTGGACAAAATTTTCAAATATCTCCGTCAATCTTGAAGGTAAACAAGGGTAGACCACATTTTGTAAATCCCGAGACTAGTAGTTTTCGGGGTTATATGTTTTAACTGGGATATTACAAATATATATTAACGAAATAATCCCACATGGATCAAAGACAATGTAGAAGTCGTCATTTAATTCCCATGTTTATTGGTTCACCTTGTATAATCTGCATTACATTACCCCTGCTGGTAAAATATGGTGTTATACAGCCCGGATAAATACTTGCCAAATCTTGTTTATAAATCTGCAATAAACTTCATTTCCATCTGCAAACCTTGTAATTTAATCAACGTAACCCAGACACTCCACCCCTAAAGGAGCTGTATGTACTGTAGACGGAATATCAAATTGCATTATATTTAAAAAAGGGGACATGTCCGATTTACAACGGTACTCTAATGATGTCTAAGTTGTTTTTAAATTTTGGAAGTGGAAACAATTATTATTAATCAAATGTGACGTTGTTTTGCCAAATGTTGGATTTCTCATAGTTCAGGAATTTGCACTTTTTCTTTTTGAGACTCTTTAAATGATATGTGGTGTCTATTATGAAATCGACACAAAACATTTTAGATTTATATCCAGGCTGAGTGATTATATTATCTATAATCAGGAGTGTGTCTAATGGGTAGTCATGTGCTTTCAGTTATTTCGTTTTGGGTCGTGTTTCCCTTTATATTCTTTTAGGCTCAAATTCTGTCTATTTATTCTTTTAGGCTCAAATTGTGTCTATATAATCTCTCAGGCTCAAATTGTGTCTATATATTCTTTTAGGCTCAAATTTGGTCTATATATTCTTTTAGGCTGAAATTCTGTCTATTTATTCTTTTAGGCTCAAATTTTGTCTATATATTCTTTTAGGCTCAAATTGTGTCTATATATTTTTTTGGCTCAAATTGTGTCTATATATTCTTTTAGGCTCAAATTTTGTCTATATATTCTTTTATAGGCTCAAATTGTGTCTTTATATTCTTTTAGGCTCAAATTGTGTCTATATATTCTTTTAGGCTCAAATTGTGTCTATATATTTTTTTGGCTCAAATTGTGTCTATATATTCTTTTAGGCTCAAATTTTGTGTATATATTCTTTCAAGCTCAAATTTTGGCATAGTGTCATTTCTCAAGGTCTAAGTTTATATTAAGAAACCCTAAAATCAAGTTCTCGGGGTCATAGGTTTATATTGAGAAACCCTAAACTCAAGTTCTCAGGGTCTAGGTTTTTATTTAAAAACGATAAACTCAAGTACTCAGGGTCTAGGTTTTTATTTAAAAACGATAAACTTAAGTTCTCAGGGTCAAGGTTTTTATTGAGAAACTATAAACTCAGGTTCTCAGGGTCTAGGTTTAAATTGAGAAACGCTCGTTTCGGATCATTGGTCCATTTTCTGTTAGAAGAAAGATATTGCAAAGTTGTATAAAAACAAACTTTAACAAAATACAGTTTTATATCCTTCAAGGTTTTATTATTATACTTATTAAAAACCCGATTAACAGCACTAATACAGATGGGGAGAGGGAGGGGGGGATGGAGGGAGGGAGTCAAATTTAAAGATTTAATTCTTAGTTCAAAAACAAATTTAAGTAGAAATTATCCGAAGGGATTTTTATTGGTTTTATAATTTAAGTATTCCTTACTATATATGTAGTTTAAATATTGACGTTAAAAATAATCAAACTTGAGGTAAAACATGTGTATTAAACCAAACCACAAATTCAACATGAATCTATAAAGCTCTTTGCCTCAAACCACTTGAAACATTGATATTTTAAAATCAAACAATCATAATTATATAATTGAACATGTATTATTTTAAGACTTAAATAGTACAGGGTGTCCTGATAAACACGGGAATTAAATGACGACTTCTTTATCGTCTTGTTTTAAGCAGGATTATTTGGTAAATATGATTTAAAGTATAACAGTTAAAACTACCAGTCTCGGGATTTCCAAAATGTGGCCTACCATTTTTTCACCTTCAAAATTGACGAAAATTTGTCCAGATTACAGCTAATTAAAAATCAAGAAACCTGTTCAAATGTTTAATATCTCCGTCAATTTTAACGATACAAAGAAGGTAGACTACATTTTGGAAAGCTTATTAGACGTTCAATCTTACTTTCATACACTTAATGTAATTTATCAATTATCGGTAATCAAATAATATATATTTAAGTCGTCTCTCAATTCCCATGTTTATTGGGACACCCTGTAGGATATAGAATACAAAAATAATAATAAAGAATATAATCCCAAGTTTAATGGGACGGGATAAAGAATAATAAAGAATACAGAAAGAATAGAATTCCCAAGTTTATTGGGACACCCTGTAGGATAAAGAATACAAAAAGAAGAATAAAGAATGCAGAAAAAATAGAATTCCCATTTTTATTGGAACACCTTGTACCAGAAGAAGAATAAAGAATAGAAGAAGAATAGAGAATACAGGAAGAATAGAATAATAGAGAATACGAGAAGAATAGAGAATACAGGAAGAATAGAATGATAGAGAATACGAGAAGAATAGAGAATACAGTCCAGGAATAGAGAAAACATGAAGAATAGAGAATACAATAAGAATAGAGAATACAAGAAGAATAGAGAATAAATGAAGAATAGAGAATACAAAAGAATAGAGAATACAAGAAGAATAGAGAATACATGAAGAATAGAGAATACAAGAAGAATAGATAATACATGAAGAATAGAGAATACAAGAAGAATAGATAATACAAGAAGAATAGAGAATACAAGAAGAATAGAGAATACATGAAGAATAGAGAATACAAGAAGAATAGATAATACAAGAAGAATAGAGAATACAAGAAGAATAGAGAATACAAGAAGAATTAGATTTGGTAATGCATCCTTGGATCATTATGATAATACTTTTCAGTTCATAGTTCTTTTAAGAGCATTTGATTCAAAACCATTCAATGGTTCTTTTCTGAGCTCAGAATCTTTTGAATCAATAGTTCAGTAAGTCATTCGTTCGACAGGTCTACAAGTGTAAAATATATTTAATAAACTGGGTCTGCTTAACCTTTACCAATAGATGTTAACAGAAAACTGTGAGAAGAAATGATATAAATGAAGGAAGTAACGAAACCCTTCCATCACGCCCCAAATCAAATATGTTGATTGTTGAAGGTTTTGGATTCAGTTTGACTTAAATCTAATTATCGAAGGGCGGGGTTCTTTTCCACTCATTTCACTTAGTAATTGTTATACATGGATATGGAGTTGGCCCTGAGGCCGTTTTATCAAATTAAACCCAACACTTCAAGTCCTACTTTTTTCAAATTTTTACTTTGGCTATTTGCGGTAGTAGTTAAAGTTTTGTTTATAAAGTGTATATTGTTGTGTGAAAAATATGAAAATTTTTCTGAACAACTGAAAAATATCAATTACATTTTGCTGGGTTACTAACCTTACTGATTATAGAGTAAATTTAAAGAAAGATAGGAGCAGTGCAAACTAGATTATTTACTCCGGGTCCTACTCTAACCTCAGTTCGAACCGTAGACTGGAATGCGGGTTCTGCTATTTTTCTCACGAGAAATCAAGAAGAACGTATTTAGAGCTGAGGGCGGGGTTTAGAGCTCCCTACGCGCAGGAGACTTTAACTCTGCAAAGAAGGGTGACGCGTGTGGTATATAAACCAAGAATAGCTGGTACAACGGCACTTCAGCTCGAAACTCTCTCGTGGGAAGTGCAGAGTAATTTTATCATGAATACTAAGGTATGTATTTTATATACAACACGTAATTTTTTAATGTCTTAAAGTTTTCAGAGCTATTAAAATTTTAAAATGATTGTTTCAGCTTTTTCACCTTGCTTTTATTTCAGTTTTTTGCCGTTCTCTTCTTCGCAGTTGCAGCTCAAGCTGCTCCCGCAGCTGATGCTGAGGCTGATCCTCAGTATCTTGCCGCTCTAGCTGCTCCCTACCATGCTACCAACTGTGTAACTGAAAACGAGGTCCTGATTACCCAAGCTTGTACTCCTTCTGCCGAGAATGTTTGCACCACCGAGGTTGTTGATACCGAGGAGATCGAGTACGAGAAGGTGTGCAAGGATGTTGTTGACACTCTCTGTGATGGGCCCGCCGCTGTTGCCGCTGTTGCCCCTGTTGTTGCCCACGCTGTTGTGAAGAGGGAAGCTGATGCTGAAGCTGATCCTCAGTTCTACGGACTTGGTGGATATGCTGCTCATGCTGTTGCCCCTGTTGCCCACGCTGTTGCCCACTCCGCTGTCGCCACCGTGAAGCACGCCTGCAGGGAGGTCACCACCCAGCACTGTGTTGACAACCCCAAGATCAAGATTGTCCCCGTTGAGGTCCAGCACTGCCACACCGTCACCAAGGTCAAGTGCGCCGATGTTGAGAACACCATCCCCAAGACCACCTGCGAGCCCGTTGAGACCACCCATGTCTCCTCCTACGCCCTTCCCTACGCCGGATACGGTTATGCCGGATACGGATACGGAAAGTAAATAATCCCCTTCCTTCATCTTCAAGTTCAAGAATTCACTCAGAAATAGATAAATTCAGAATAATCCCAAAGACTTATATTGTGTTTGTATCAACAAATGGTTTCCCAGTATCGACCTGAGATCTTGGAGGGAATAAACCACAATAATCTCCAGTCCCTTCATATAAAATTAATCTTAAAATATGATGTATGAGGTGCCGATTTGATTGCAATAAAAATATAAATGTATTTCTCTCTTCTTTAATATTATAGGTCGGATTTAATGAAAAAGAAGAACAACTAGGTATAGTAAGTTCAGCCACCTCTCGAATGCAATCTTAGGAATACTAGAGAAGTGGCTCAACTATATGCGTATCAAGTTCATCTATCTTTTGTTTTGTTATTCATTAAATCCGGCCTCTGTTTGAATTCAGTTCAAGATGTTTTTCATTTAGAATATACTTTTTTATATAATTCTAAAATAAATTTGCATGCAAGTCTTTCAACTTACAAATATGATTCGTTTTGTGCAGAGTAAATTTCTTGATATGTAAAAAATTGCTTTTCGTATTTTTTAAATATATTGCACCCTGGACTAACAAGGACTAGATATGTTTAGTTTATTCAATTTTAAATCTATCTCAAAATTTACAAAGTTTTTCTTTTTTCATTTAAAACCCATCTGACGACCAAAAAAGTATATTTGAGAAATATTTGTGTTAAATTGTCCAATCTATGATCAAGTTCTTGAAATTCACTGTTTGACGGGACAAGGACCGAACTCTCAAATCTGCGTGAAGCAGCCTAGCATAATCATAAATATAAATCTTGTCAATACATTTTTAATTTTAAACAAGAGTGTATAATGTCGTCTGGGCTGTCCAAAATGTGGTCTATCTTCTTTGTATCTGTGAAATTGACGGAAATATTAAACACTTAAATAGTTTAGTTCTTCTTTGGTTGTTTTATTAAGACACTTTTTATTCTGTATAAGCATGTACATTGTACAATGTACATTTATGTACGTGCGATGTACACCTGACTGGACTAGAATTTCAAAACCGCCCTTACTCATGACGGAAAATACGTATCATTGTAAATAATTTGATTTTGCATTACATTAGTTATAACAAATTAAATGCATTTAAAGGCACGCACTTCCTATGTCAAAAGCTTATTAGAATAGGCAGTAATCAAATATTTAATAATAACATTTAATTAATATCAGAACAGAGGCCTACACTTTAGTAGGGGATAGACTTAGACTTGATATCCATTGCGTAAATTTTTTAATTAAAGAAATGTGTAGATATTCTGGCCATCCACCCCCCAAAAAATAATCCAAAGAATTATTTTGTCCATAGAAACCGTCTGAATAATTAAGCAACAGATTTATATTAAATATAAAAAAGTTTCTGTGGGGGCGGACCGAACTAGATATCCATTGTATTAACTTTTAAGTTTAAGGATTTAAGTTAACTCCTTGCATACTAAAGAAATTATTAAGAAACTACTTAAAAAGAAGTATTTAGCCTCTGAGGTTAAATTGTTAGAGGTATAGAAGCCAAAGATTTAAATAAAATTAAATTAAAAGTTTAGCTAAAACTTCTCTGAAAGTTTGTGGATAAATCAAAAATTCCACTTACTAATGAATTTATTTGTATGTCATGTGTTTAAAAAAAAAATGGAGTTAAAATCTGAACAAAGTTTAACCTACATCATTTAAAGGTTGAATTTGAGGTTCCGCCTTACAAAAATAGTCTTTAAACCATGAATGGCACAGTGAATAGACTGAACCAATTCTGTACAGTCGTCTCTGAAGTCTCATCCTTCGTGGGTAATCCTTATGTGTGCTAGAGTTGTTGACTTGCAGAAAACACAGATAGTACGAGAGAGACAGGTTTTTTAAAACATTTGTTTGAAATAGTTTCTGTCTCTCTCCTGTTAGTAGTTTCATACTGAAGGAGTAGATTTATTTTGAGTTTATTCGAGGAGGGGGGGGGGCATGAACTCCCTTTTTTCCAGTGTTAATAGATTTATGTGGCTACTGAATCAGACGGCTATAAAAGGTTTTTAAGACTGGATCGACTTCAAGTGTCACATTGCCTTGACATTGGATTTTACCCCCCACTTACTTGATTGTCCGTTTTTGTAACCATATACATCTTAGAACTTTTATAAAGCACTTGTTTTTTAGCTTTAGATATGATAGAAGTAATTAGCAAACGTCGCATCGTCTTTTGCGTTAGAGCTTGCATGTTTCGGATCACTGTACAGTGCATACTTCGCCAACTCTTAGTTCTGATTATTACAATGGTTTAATAGATTCATAATGATGAACATAATCAGTAATTAGAGGAAATAGACCTTGGTATATAATGTTTCCTCGTGATAAAACAAATCTCTAATCATAGAATCGTGTTCACTAAGTGAATAACTGCAGAGATTTATCAATTGACCGAACTCGTTATTTTTTAAGGGACTATACGCGTAATTTCAAGTGACCCTCCATTAAAAAATATGACAATGCCCGATTCACAACGTTACTTTCGAAACCTTTATCTGGTTCAATAAAGGGGAAACTATTGTCATTTTTCTAGGCTTAAAGTGTTCTTAAGTTCTATATGTTCTAGGTCACAATCGAAATTTTTTCTTCTAAATAATAAACAGTGATATCTAACTCATACTTGATCAGACATAGCTTTTAATTGCAGGGTCACATGAAATTTTGCTTACAGTACTTTCAAGCAATAATAACACTATACAGGGTTACAAATAAAAGATTAGACTGTAATGACGACCTAAAACTTATAAATATGACGATCCCAAGGTTAGATAAGGTACTCAGCCTTTGATGTAGTCTTTTAATAGCTTATTAAATGATTTATCAAAGAATGAAATAAGTTAACAGTTGCAGGGAATCATGAATATAAGGAAACAGAGAGTATAAATTACGTAAAGTCGTCTCTGATGTCTCATCCTTTGTGGGTAACCCTGTATGATATGAATTTCAACATACCCAAGGTTATAATTCAAGGAAAGTTATTTTAGAGGTGTACGCATCTTTTGTACTGCAGTGTACTGTCTGGGCGGTAATGTAAACACAAGACGGATGTCGAAGCCTGACATGGGATCTATCTTTCACATAAAAAATCAATGAAATATTCTGGTCATAGGAAACTATCATGTGAATTATCAAAATTATCAAAATTTAATGCTTTCAACCTTCTCGGATACTAAACGAACACTGATGCATCTATTCTTGTTTACAAATTCCGTCCAGAGAGAACTGGTTTCAATATGTGCGCAGAGTATACGCAACTGCAATTAACTTTCCTTACATTACAACCTTGATATATTTTGTCTGTCTGTACTCTACTCTGAACAATAATTAAGCAATTTCATCATTATTTTTAATATTTAACAAACCGATGTCGCAGATGTAAATAACGAATTTTCCCACAATTGTTTTTTTACGACTAATTATTGACATAAGGGTGAGGCACTTCGAACTTGCCTAAGGGTGTGTTAACCCCGGGCAGTTTTTTTCTCTCACAATTCAGGTTTCAGAAAATAATAAAATCAAATGTTTAAATACAAAAAATAATATCAAATGGGTATAAGCTCTTTATTTTAAATACAAAGTTTAAAGATATTTGTATATGTATACAGTGAGACTCATAATACTGAGGAATAGGAAGACGACTGTTGGATTCGATTTATGTTTTTAATTTTCCATTGAATATAATAAGTTAATTTTCAAAACTACTGGTTCTGACATCATCAAATTCACTTTAAAATGTTAAAAAGTCGTCTTCTTATTCCACAGATTTAAGGGTCTCACTGTAGCTCTAATTGTATCTAAAGTAATCTGAATATTCTCTTGCATAAGAAACTAGATTGGGTTGACAGACTGCAGGTTGACTACTAGCTGAGCAGGTCAGGCTAGGAACAAGCTGACAGTTCTCCACAGGTAAACTAACTAATCTTAACACTGGGCGCTCTATGCACTTCTCTACACTCACTTCTCGGCATACTCCTTGAGCCATTAGATCAACAAGTAGATATGGTCCATAGAACTCTAGCTGAGGACCTATGCTTAGTTTTCCTACATGTTCAGGAAGATACACAGCTTGCTCTGCTCGTTTGAGAAGAAAATCATGTGTTTGATCTTGATGTTCTTCAATTTCAGATGGATCACTGCAGACAATATCAACAACATTCTTGCACTCTCTCTCAACCACTAGTTCTTCACTCTCTACAATCTCCAGTCTACACCGTGGTTGCTGGATCTGATGGCAGATATGCTGCTGATTATTCTTCACTAAGCACTTGGACTTGAGGAGTGTGTGGTACAAGTTAGATGTCAGCTTGGGGGCAGATTTATGGGCAGAAACAACCAGGATTAAGCTCAGTGTCAGAGTCACTATCTGAAAAATTGATCAATATGATGAGTAAGATATTGAATCAATTCTTCATTTTATAGACCATAAAGATCCATTTTAAAATTGATTTATTTTTATTTGATTGCTTATTTATTGATTTATTAAATTAATTAATTCATTCATTGATTCATTGATTTATTGATTCATTTATCCATTGATTCATTGATGGATTGTTAATTTATTGATTGATGCAATGATTCAATTAATGACTATTTGATTAAATTATTGATTGATATTAATTATTGACCTGGTTGAAAAGCCCGAATGCCGCGATCATCTTCCCACGAGCAGAGCTCGTGCTGAAGTGACAAAATCCTTCCCTTGTTTAACATTTAAATATTTAACAACATCCTACAGATATAATTTAGTATATTTACAAATAAAGAATAGTTAAGAACACTAAACATTAAAAGTTAATGAATGTGCAAAAAGTACTCTTTAAAGTACATAGTAAAAAAAAGGAAAAAAAAGAAATTCAAAATTTTTTTATTTGATTTTTGATTTTTGTTTGTTTGTTTGTAATTAATCATCCCTGATCTTTTTCATTATATAAATAAGTTTTGACAAGATGAACTTACTAATGATTATATATTTCAAGGTTGTAATGTAAGGAAAGTTATATCAGAGGTGTACGCATCTTTTGCACTGCAGTGTACTGTCTATGAACGGTAATGTAAACACACGACGGATGTCGAAGCCTGACATGGGATCCATCTTTCACATAAAAAATCAATGAAATTTTCTGGTCATAGGAAACTATTATGTGAATTATCAAAATTATCAAAATTTAATGCTTTTAACCTCCTCGGATACTAAACGAATACTGATGCATCTATTCTTGTTTACAAATTCCGTCCAGAGAGAACTGGTTTCAATATGTACGCAGAGTATACGCAACTGCAATTAACTTTCCTTACATTACAACCTTGATATATTTTGTCTGTCTGTACTCTACTCTGTATTATTTAACAATATTGTATACAGGGGATAATTAAGTTATTAAATGTTGGTTAAACATTGCATTCCATGTGAACATTTCAGATATTTCTTTAAGTAATTGAGTTAATATCGACTTTGATTCTACTTTACAAATTTTGAAAATGTTATTTAAAACTTTTTTTCAAGTAGTTATTGTCATGGTAAATCCTTTCAAGGACCCCATTTGATATAATACGTTTATAAACATGATACCCTATTAACATCACGACTAAGGGTCGACCTTTAAAGTACTTAAATACCTATACTTCTGTCATTTCCAAAATGTGGTCTGCCTTTTTTGTAATTTAAAAATTATAGGTTTCGTTCAGATTTAATTTTTTTAATTATCTAAACGAACAATTTTTAAAGATACATATGGAAGAAGGAATTCACCTCATTATGAAAACCAAATTAGTCATTCAAATTTCAATGGTCAATAGAGTTTAGAGGCATAGAGCTTATTTTACGAAACGGTAAAAGGATCTCCGCTGTTTAGTTATTCTGCATATGTTTATATAATGTTCTGTAACATTTCTGTAGGATAATAGTTGAACTTGAACTGTACTTTGTTTGTATATAAGAATTTCTCTTTTTACTAATTGTTCAACAGCTCTAGTATGCAATCAAAAGACAAACAAACAAATTCTTAAAGGGATTGTACAGGAAAAATAAAAGTGGGTATAGACTCAAACCCAAGAATTTGGGAGTTGATCGAGACCTATAAGAGTTCTGTCTGATGTTCGGTGCAGTATCATAGTCACGTGTCTCCGTCTCTATGATACTGCATTGTCATTGGTGGGAGTTCTGGTCATCACGTGATATGGACGTATCAGTTATATTATCAATTATATTTATTAAAAATAAAGAAATATTAAATTCAAATGATAATTGGAGCAAACCTGAGTTTTTCTGGCTCCTCTGGGATATCGTCGTTATCAGATTGGTTGCGTATACTTGCTGAATATGATCTGTTTAAAACTTAGAATCTTATGCCAGCTTATGTATATTAGTTTCGTTATAATTTTTACTTAGTTTATATAATAATTTCTCGAGACAGGAACATCAGATAGAACTCTTTTCGGTTTCGATCACCTCCTAAAGTTCTTAGGTTTCAGTCTATACCCTCTTTCATTTTTCCTTTACAGTTCGTTTAACTCTTGCAGACAACACATTTACGGATTACAGCTTTCCATGTAGGCATCACAGCACTAAAAAAAATAATCGTATTCAAAGATAATATCAAGATCGTCACACGTTTCCCATGTTTATTGGGACACCCTGTACCATAAGGGATCGATTGATGAGCTACCTATTTTCGATTCATGAATCAAGGTATAGGCTCATCTGTAATCTGTCAAATATGTTGATAAATTAATCCTGGTTTTTACAATACTAAAGTTAAATATTTTGTTTTCAATGTTTAAAGATTGGATCTGATATATTTGAAGGATTTTTAGCTTCCACGATATCTGGCAGTCACGCCGCGCTGGTCCGATTGTTAGTGAGCCTTCAGCATGTATAGAAAGAGAAATAAAAAGTTGTTTATAACTTCGCGAATTATGAACGAATCATCTTCATCTTCAGAGTAACAATTGGGAAGAAAATTGTCGTTTTTCTTTCTTAATAAGTGTTAAACTCATTGTCTCTTCAACACAGATCCACAAGTCATTGTTACAGAGCACACCAATCAAAAAATAATATATTTTCAGCTTGAAAAATTGAAATATCTTATTCATCCTGAATCAGACAAAAGTTTAAGCGTACTGTTGTGAATCAGGGTCACCTTGAATTAAGGTCATAACAAAAAAAACAATGGAATATAAAGACGACATTATAGCAATACTTAGGCGTTTTGATGTTGTTACAAAGCAACTGCAAAGATTGCCACTAGTAACTTAGCAAAGCACTTTTTAAGTGTAATGGGTCTATTTACACTGTCTAAGATTCATTGAACTAGTTTAAGTCCTAAAGTGCGAATAAAAGTCGTCTTCTTATTTCAGAGTTTCCTGGTTATCACTGTACATGTACAGTCCCATTCACTAAACCGCATTTTCAAAGTCATAAAATGATCCAATACCCTTTAAGGCCTAAATGCTGTCTATACGTGCTTTTTGTAAACGATGAATTTAGTATTAAAACCAGATTTTGTCCCGAGGCAGGGTACAGACAATGCATCAAAACGAATTTAAGAAATTAAGCTGAGGTCAATCACCTTCTCTAGCAAACACTCAATATTGCGTCATGAATGGGTTTAGGTCGGAGAAAGGTTAGAGCTTTTGTGTTTTGTCAAGTTACATATTCTAAGACTGGACTGGAATTCTTCATTGGGCGCAGAAATAACTTCTACGGATTTTAAGAATGAGCTTTGACTTTTAGAACAATCAAAACAGAAGATCAGTTACGTTAATTCTGATTTTTCTTCTGAGCCACCCTGTAAAATGTAGCTTTAGTTAAAGATGGCCGTCTAAAACCTGTTTTTTGACTCGTCTAATAATTAATCCCCTACGCCTGGAAATACATCATAAAAAACGGGTTTCAAGATCCGTGTCATTGTCTCGTTAAAGATTAAGTTTGGGTTTTTAAACTGATGTTTTATAATGAAATGCAAATTCTATAAAGTTCAAATGATAAAGCCTTCACTTAAAATTAAACTTTTTGCAATGGATTCAGTTTTTTACATTCCCTTAAAAAACAAATTGTTTAACAATTGTTTAACAAATTGTTTTGAGTAGATAATATTTCTGGTTCAATCTAATAATATCTCCAGTAATGGGGTTTAAGCTTCATTAAAAATATGTACTTTGGTTTTATAAAGTCCGGGTAAATTAAACTAGAATGGGAGACTAGAAGAAGGGCGGATTCCAGTTTGGTTTTGCAAAACTTGAATCTGGATTCAGAATGAGTAGGACCATGAGTAAGAACAGTAGAAGGAGAAGGGGGAGAAGGCTCCGTATTATCTAGGAGTAGGAGAAGTAGGAGGAGAAGAATCAGACGGATCAGTAGAATCTAGGAGTAGGAGGAGAAGGGGGAGAAGGATTAGTAGAATCTAGGAGTAGGAGGAGAAGTGAGAGAAGGATCAGTATAGTATCTAGCAGAAGGAGGAAAAGGGGGAGAAGGATCAGAAGTATCTAGGAGTAGGAGGAGAAGGGAGAGAAGGATCAGTAGTATCTAGGAGTATGAGGAGAAGGGAGAGAAGGATCAGTAGTATCTAGGAGTAGAAGGAGAAGGGGGAGAAGGATCAGAAGTATCTAGGAGTAGGAGGAGAAGGGAGAGAAGGATCAGAAGTATCTAGGAGTATAAGGAGAAGGGAGAGAAGGATCAGAAGTATCTAGGAGTAGGAGGAGAACGGGGAGAAGGATCAGAAGTATCTAGGAGTAGAAGGAAAAGGGAGAGAAGGATCAGAAGTATCTAGGAGTAGGAGGAGAAGGGAGAGAAGGATCAGGAGAATCTAGGAGTAGGAGAAGTAGGAGGAGAAGAATCAGTAGAATCTAGCAGTTGGAGGAGAAGGGGGAGAAGGATTAGTAGAATCTAGAAGTATAGGAGGAAAAGAAGAAGAAGGACGTTTTTTTTTGAAAAAAGGAGATTGAAGAGAAGGAGGAGAGGCATAGGGAGATTTAGGAAAAGAATGACTTGGAGGAGTAGATGAAGAGAAATGAGTAGGATGAGTAGGAAGGGAGATGAGTAAGAGGAATAGAAGAAAAGAGATGAGAAGGATGAGTAGGAGAAGTAGAAAAAAGCTGGATGAGTAGTAGGAGAGAGAGAGGAGTTGTAGGAGTAGAAGAATAGAGATGAGAAAGATGAGTAGGAGTAGAAGGATGAGTAGGAAGAAAGATGCGTAGGAGGGAGTAGAAAAATAGAGATGAGCAGTATGAGTAGGATGAGAGAGAATAATTTTCATGAATAGGCGGAGTTGTTGTTAAAGGATGAGTAGGATAAATAGGGGGAGTAGGAGTAGAAGGATGATTAGGATAAATAGATGGAGTAGGGTGAGTTGGATGAGGATGAATAGAATGAGTAGAATGAGAAGGATAAGTAGGATGAGAAGGATGAGTAGGATGGGATGGATGAGTAGGATGAGTAGGACGAGAATGATGAGAAGGATGGGAAGGATGGGAAGGATGGAAAGGATGAGAAGGATCGGAAGGATGGCAAGGATGTGAAGGATGAGTAGGATTAGTAGGATTAGTAGGATTAGTAGGATGAGAAGGATGAGAAGGATGAGTAGGATGAGTAGGGTGAGTAGGGTGAGTAGGGTGAGTAGGATGAGTTAGATGAGTAGGATGAGTTAGATGAGTAGAATGAGTAAAATGTTTAGGATAAGTAGGATGAGTAGGATGGGTGGGATGAGTAGGATGAGAAGGATGGGAAGGATGAGTTGAATAAGTAGGATGAGTTGGATAATAAGTAGGATGAATTGGATGAGTAGGATAAGTAGGATAAGTAGAATGTAAGATGAGTAGGATGAGTAGGATGGGTGGGATGAGTAAAATGAGTAGGATGAGAAGGATGGGAAGGATGAGTAAAATGTGGGCTAAACAATACTGAGTATACAAACTGTTTAAAGATAAACGCCTACTCTAGATATGGTCTTGCAGATTGAGTTTGAAGAACGCAATAAATAGAAACTGGAATGCAAATCCGAAGAAATATTGGATTTTAGGGGTAATATTTGTGTTTACAGTGAGACCCATAAAACTGTAGAATATAAGGACGACATCAAAACAATTTTACGTGTATTAGATTCTGTTATAAAGCAAATAGATTTACTAGATGCTTGAAAATGAATTGATTAAGTGACATGGGTCTGTGTAAACTGCTCAATTGCTGTGTTTTTCCATTTCATGACTGGGTTTAATGTAAGATTAATTACGGCCACAACGGAGGAGACTTTAAATTTAGATTTAGTTTTGGCTTCTATCTATCTATATAATAAAGCGCTTTGCTCTCATAACTTATAAATAAGGAACAAATTCTTCAGAAACCGTGTAGTTGAAACCTGGAACATAACATCAAAGATGCTCCACACCTCAAGCTTTTCAATCTCTTTATGACAAAACCTGGATGGAGATGTAGAAAATTATGAACCAGAGAACTCCGCTAAACTTCTACTTGAAGTACCCTGGAGTTACAAACACAAACAAACAAACAATTATTAATAAATCTCTATATATAAATATAGAACTGAACTTATTATAAGAAGATATATATTTTTGTATATGTTATCGATAGCTGGCTGAACAGCTGGACCAAATGGTCTGAATTTTGAAGGGTAACATAGGATAAAAAAAAATTCTTAAAAACTCGAATTAACAGTTTATTTAACAGTTCATGCCTTATCCCAGCAAGCTGTGACTATCAATCATAATTTGACCTATTAAACATCAAATTTTCTCTTTTATCTATTCTTTTTTGTCAGCATATACGTTTAAAATGAAAAAGTATAAAAAACACAACTCCGTTAGTTTAACGATTGTTGTATTATGGACCAAAGTATGATTGCATCTCGCCCCGGTTAGTCCAGGGTGGTATTGTTGCATCTCGCCCTGGTTAGTCCAGGGTGGTATGGTTGCATCTCGCCCTAGTAAGTCCAGGGCGGTATGGTTGCATCTCGCCCTGGCTAGTCCAGGGTGGTATGGTTGCATCTCGCCCTAGTTAGTCCAGGGTGGTATGGTTGCATCTCGCCCTGGTTATTCCAGGGTGGTATGGTTGCATCTCGTCCTGGTTATTCCAGGGTGGTATGGTTGCATCTTGCCCTAGTTAGTCCAGGGCGGTATGGTTGCATCTCGCCCTGGCTAGTCCAGGGTGGTATGGTTGCATCTCGCCCTGGTTAGTCCAGGGTGGTATTGTTGCATCTCGCCCTGGTTAGTCCAGGGTGGATGGTTGCATCTCGCCCTGGCTAGTCAAGGGTGGTATTGTTGCATCTCGCCCCGGTTAGTCCAGGGTGGTATGGTTGCATCTCGTCCTGGTTGGTCCAGGGTGGTATGGTTGCATCTCGCCCTGGTTATTCCAGGGTGGTATTGTTGCATCTCGCCCTGGTTAGTCCAGGGTGGTATGGTTGCATCTCGTCCTGGTTGGTCCAGGGTGGTATGGTTGCATCTCGCCCTGGTTATTCCAGGGTGGTATTGTTGCATCTCGCCCTGGTTAGTCCAGGGTGGTATGGTTGCATCTCGCCCTGGTTAGTCCAGGGTGGTATTGTTGCATCTCGCCCTGGTTATTCCAGGGTGGTATGGTTGCATCTCGCCCCGGTTAGTCCAGGGTGGTATGGTTGCATCTCGTCCTGGTTGGTCCAGGGTGATATGGTTGAATCTTGCCCTAGTTAGTCCAGGGTGGTATGGTTGCATCTCGCCCTGGCTAGTCCAGGGTGGTATGGTTGCATCTCGCCCTGGTTAGTCCAAGGTGGTATGGTTGAATCTCGCCCTGGTTAGTCCAGGGTGGTATTGTTGCATCTCGCCCTGGTTGGTCCAGGGTGATATGGTTGCGTCTCGCCCTGGTTGGTCCAGGATGGTATGGTTGAATCTCGCCCTGGTTAGTCCAGGGTGGTATGGTTGCATCTCGCCCTAGTAAGTCCAGGGCGGTATGGTTGCATCTCGCCCTGGCTAGTCCAGGGTGGTATGGTTGCATCTCGCCCCGGTTAGTCCAGGGTGGTATGGTTGCATCTCGCCCTGGTTGGTCCAGGGTGGTATGGTTGAATCTCGCCCTGGTTAGTCCAGGGTGGTATGGTTGCATCTCGCCCCGGTTAGTCCAGGGTGGTATTGTTGCATCTCGCCCTGGTTAGTCCTCGTTATTATATCAATTAAAGTATTTTAAAACAAGTCCTATGAATTTTTATTTAAGACTTTTTTGGTCACTAAACTTGGTTTTTCCAAGCTCCTGACTCATGAGTGAGATTGATAAAGGTTAAAGATGGGACATCCCTGTATCCTAAAATACAAGTTTATTTACACTTGTTGTCCTAAAAGGTCAAGGTTGGAAATCCCTCTTTGACGACACGATTTCAAGTCTATGCATCACTCCTAACTGGTAACAGGTAACTGGTAAAACCCAGTAATATGAAAATCACTTTTTAAATGCCGTACTTTTAATAAAATATTGAAACATATCAAATCTTTGGGTGAATTTAAACCAGTACTTAGGATTCATTTAATTTTGATGCGGATCCGGATCAGTATCCGGATCCTGGATCCGCACTGAAAAAAATGGATCCGGATTCGGATCCAGGTTATTTATTTAAAATTTACTGAATTTTTTTAACAGAGCAGGATTTTCAAATTTTTTGTTATTTTTTTCACTTTTTTATGCTTAAACTTTATGAACCATTCAGAAATCAGGAAATTTTTACAATCTATCTTTTTTTATATTTCAGATTTGAGTTTTGAGAGTATACATATATTTTGCAGTATTTGGTTGTTTTGTCCATTGAATCCGGACCCGTGGATCCGCATATTTTTGCGGATCCAGATCCAGGAAGCCAAAATCTTGCGAATCCAACGAATCTGGATTCTAAGCACTAAGGATAGGATCGGTACAAATTTAGTAGAGCATTCCTAATCCTAATTTCTGAGTACGATAAATACGGTAAATGTACATGCGATGGGTGCATGTCCATTTACCGTATTCTATACACTATGATTGGAGCTTTGTTTACGTATAGTCGTCGTCGCATATATCAATACAATGAAGACGACTTTCGACATCAATTTTGATTTCCAATTTTCAGATTTCAAGTCAAACAGCATGGATACTTGTAAACATGGAAACAAAGAGAAACTGTCAATTAACAGCTTCTCCCTTGTTATATTATAAAAGCTTGTCAAAAATCGAAATTAAAATAGGAAAGTCGTCTTTTTATATATTTATATATATAAACGCCGACTGGACTGTATAAATCCTAAAACCTCTGCAGCATGATTCCTCTACTAGCTGGAATTTGCTTAATTTACCATGTCTGCCATAAATAGTGCAGTTGCCATAGATTTCATTTGCCATAGTATTGAAAGGAACTGGTTTGTGGTTACTTGCCTCTAATTCAAATTTTCTAATCCCTATCTCTGCAACCCATGAAAAACTAAGATTGTTTTATTTTTTGTAAAAATAAAAAAATATGCAATTATTAATTATACCAAAGGAAACTACGCCTCTAAGTCTATAAAGTTTCTCAATTAAAAGTTGAAGAATTTAAACTGTGTACAGATAATCAGATAATTCTTGTAAAAACCTAAAAAATGTGTTTCCTGTATCCCAAGTTTAGTTTATAAAGGACACATTTAGGTGAATGTACTCTTATAAACAAGCCTAAAATATTCTAATATGCATGGGGGGCTTGAATAAAATAGCATGACACTGCAGAGACAGATTCTATTGAGATCAAGCTGATCAAACTGTAACCTTGAGTGTGAGTATATCACGCCTAACTAACTCACAGAGATGGGGAAATGATGCAATGATTGAAATTACTCCATATACTCAAAGAGTCGTCAAGTTTTATTATGGAGACTGAATATTCAGAAACCAAAACAATATTTTTTTTAATTCACCGGAAAACAGAGATTTTATAAAATATTTATTTTCCATCCGAACTTTAGCTTGGTTCGGCGTGAGATGAACGGTTCTGATAATCAGTTATAAGAATGCTTGCAAAATATGCTTGAAGGGGGTCAAAAAACTGTAAATTATGATAAAAGCATGATTCGTTAGGAACAATGGAGATTCTTTTGAGATATTTATGTCCTTTGAATGGAATAAACAAATGCATTATTATGTCTAGGGCTACATAAAGTATATGTTAGTTGCTACACTTCAAAGTCGACCCCAGTCTCGATTATTGATGCAACATTTAATAACAAATTTATTTAGTTCAACGATGTTATAGTATATAGAGTGATGATGTACGCTAATCCTTTACTAATTGTACAGGCCATGTACTTCACTTCCAAAGGTCAATCTGTATATTACAGTACTCGGGGGTGATTTCTGGAAATACTTAAATGGAGAATTTATTTTCCATTAAAATCCACTACTCCTTTATCGTGCAGGATTCCATTTTCACAGGAAGACGTACTTTTACAGTATTTTACAGAGCAATATTTCATCGTTAATAAACGGTTTTGAGAAAACAAAGTAAAATTCAAGATACAAAACCTCCCCAAGCGAACTGCATATTTGATGTTTGTACTGTGTGACTTATAGTTCATAATATCCTTTAAACACACGGAGAGGTAGCTAAGATCCAACCCCCTGGCCCCTGATTTAGTGACAATACAAATTCATAACATTTTTCTTCTTCTCATTAGCTCTTCAATAAGATGAGTTATTATTGAAACATGTAAGATTTCAATATAACGTGAAATTAACCTTAATTTAAGGTGAAAACCAAAATGAAAGGATCAACCAATTATCCTTAATTTAACGTGATAACTAAAATGAAGGGATCAACCAATTAACCTTAATTTAACGTGAAAACTAAAATGAAAGGATCAACCAATTAACCTTAATTTAACGTGATAACTAAAATGAAGGGATCAACCAATTAACCTTAATTTAACGTGATAACTAAAATGAAAGGATCAACCAATTAACCTTAATTTCACGTGATAACTAAAATGAAGGGATCAACCAATTAACCTTTATTTAACGTGATAACTAAAATGAAGGGATCAGCCAATTAACCTTAATTTAACGTGAAAACCAAAATGAAGGGATCAACCAATTAACCTTAATTTAACGTGATAACTAAAATGAAGGGATCAACCAATTAACCTTAATTCAACGTGATAACTAAAATGAAGGGATCAACCAATTAACCTTAATTTAACGTGATAACCAAAATGAAGGGATCAACCAATTAACCTTTATTTAACGTGATAACTAAAATGAAGGGATCAACCAATTAACCTTAATTTAACGTGATAACCAAAATGAAGGGATCAACCAATTAACCTTAATTTAACGTGATAACTAAAATGAAGGGATCAACCAATTAACCTTAATTTAACGTGATAACTAAAATGAAGGGATCAACCAATTAACCTTAATTTAACGTGATAACCAAAATGAAGGGATCAACCAATTATCCTTAATTTCAAGTGCAGCCACATTAGATACTAGCTGAAGGGCCCGGCGTTGCCCGTGGAAAAAAAAACAGAATTTTCTTTAAAAATCCAGATTTTTTAGCCTAAAACACTAAACCCCTGAGTGTCCACAAAAAATTTCAACCCAATCGGTCCAGCCGGTTGGCTGGCTATAGGCAACATATATATGAATGTCTTTTTTATTTCATAGAAGATCTAGATCCAGCGTTATGGTTTAACGATACTTTACACAAAATCTCTAAAGGAACAGAGAATTCTTTTAATTCAAATGACATCAAAAAACGAATAATCTTTGTTAATTAATCCACAATCCTAAAATGTGAAAGAACCCTTCAAAAAAAGATTAAGAAAATCTTACAGATACAATGAAAAACCCCGGAGCGAATATCAACAAAGGATGGATTTTTAAATCCTTATTTTAGTTTGAACTTTTTGTGATCTTTAAGCTTTTTTTGCCTTCATCAGAGTTGCAGATTATATCGTGGGTTTATTAATTCTTTATTTTCTATAAATGGTTTGAAGTTTGAGGGATAGATAGATAGATAGATAGATAAATTTATAGATAGATATAATCCTGTTTTCACGATTCAATATTTAGTCATACTTGTATTAGAATAAACAAACAACTGAACTTGAATGTACTGCAGTATACAATCCTGTGTTCACAATGCAATATTTAGTCATACTTTTATTAAAATAAACAAACAACTGAACTTGAATGTACTGCAGTATACAGATAGATATATACATAGATAGATAGATACAAAGATAGATAGATTTATAAATAGATAGATAGATAGATAGATATATAGATAGATTTGGTGCTTAAATAGAAAAATAGATAGTTTAGATATTTTGTTTAAACAGAAAAATAGATAGATGAAATATGCTGTTTAAATAGAAAAATAAATAGATTAGATATTTTGTTTAAATAGAAAAATAAATAGACTAGATATGTTGTTAAAATAAAAAATAAATAGATTAGATAAATTGTTTAAATAGAAAAAGAAATAGATTAGATATGTTGTTCAAATAGAAAATAGATAGATTAGATATGCTGTTTAAATAGAAAAATAGATAGATTAGATATGTTGTTTATATATTAAAATAGATAGATTAGATATGTTGTTTATATAGTAAAATAGATATATTAGATATGTTGTTTAAATAGAAAATAGAAAGATTAGATATGTTTTTTAAATAGAAAAATAGAAAGATTAGATATGTTGTTTAAATAGAAAATATATAGATTAGATATGTTGTTTAAATATAAAATAGATAGATTAGATATGTTGTTTAAATAGAAAATAGATAGATTAGATATTTTGTATGTATTGAAAAATAGAAAGATCGCTCCAGATAGATAGATAGATAGATGCTAGGATAAATAGACGCAGATAGTAGGTTGAAGAGAAGATGACCACGCCCTCCTCTGCACCCCCNCTCCAAGGACGTATTGAACAATATAAGCATAAACTAAAAATAATAGCTCAACACACTGCAAAGGAGGGGCTTGTGGGGGGGGATGTTGAATTTATTAAAAAAAGTTCAGTGGGCGGTATTAGTGTCAGTATCCTAGGCTGCTAACTGCTCACTGTAATCCTAAGGTTGCAAACTCTCACGCCATAAATATATGATAACTTATCAATTACTTCTTAAATACTAAAGCTAAAAGCAGGTGTTTTAAAGTTCTAAAATATACAATTAGGTAAAAAAAAATAGTTTAATTAAAAAGTAGTGCGGTAAAATCAAAGGCTAAGGCTTTGCAACACTGCAAAGTAGACCCAGTCTTAAAAATTCAAAGCAGCCTGGATCTACGTGGGCTGCATAAAGCATTACAAGGTGTTTTTGAAACTAGGCTATTAGGGGAATTAGGGCGGTTCGCGCCCTCTGTTGCTTTCCACGCTACCATATTTTCTTCTTTATGTAAAAACAAAACTAAAATACTTTTTTTATTAATAGATATATCAATATATGAAGACTAATTTAATATAAAAACATTTAAACTGTGACCTGTGAGGTCTGTGAGATCCCACAAAAAATTACGTTTATTGGACACAACAAAAAGACAAACAGACAAACAGACAAGTTAAATTTAGATTATAAATCTTGAAGATTAATTGTAAGAATAAAAAAGAGACTGAAGATTGGAAAAAGCTTAAAGGGACAGACCGGCTATGTAAGGTAGTTGAATTGAGTATGCAGTGTTGTGGAAAGCTTCTTTAGGATTCATTTGAGACATATAGAACTTTTTAAATATTTGTAAATCCTGAGTTTGAGCGCAAACTAATTAGTTTACTGTAGATTTTTTTTACATTTTATGTCGTCGTTATTTAATAATTTAAAAAAATAATTCTAAAAACGTATCCACCCCCAAAGTAGAGGTTTACTAAAGAGGTAGAGGTGCGTGTATATGAATTCCATAATTGAATTAACTAAATTTCAAATTTGTAGGTTTTCAATTTATTAGCAAAAAGTTATGTCCCAAATATTAAGTTTTTTTTTTAAAAATTTTGTCATATATTATAAATTAAACAATACTGTAAATTCATTTTAATACACACCTAGTCCTAAAGTTGAGAGCAATGTTGTTGCATTTTTCTTCAAACTTGTTTTTTCCCCTGACTTATATCTCCTTCTTTAAAATGGTTTGAGCAAATGCAACTTGAAGGATATACTTTGCAGTCTCCCAACCTTAAATGGTCTAGCCGTGCACAATTTTTTGGTATTTAAAAAAAACTCACATTTTACAAGAAGAATTGTTTTTGCACAATTTCACGATTCAATATTTAGTCATACTTGTATTAGAATAAACAAACAGCTGAACTTGAATGTACTGCAGTATACAATCCTGTTTTCACGATTCAATATTTAGTCATACTTGTATTAGAATAAACAAACAACTGAACTTGAATGTACTGCAGTATACAATCCTGTGTTCACGATGCAATATTTAGTCATACTTTTATTAAAATAAACAAACAACTGAACTTGAATGTACTGCACAGTATACACTCCTGTGTTTACAATCCATACTTGTATTAAAATAAACAAACAACTGAACTTGAATGTACTGCAGTATACAATCCTGTGTTCACGATTCAATATTTAGTCATACTTTTATTAGAATAAACAAACAACTGAACTTGAATGTACTGCAGTATACAATCCTGTTTTTACAATGCAATATTTAGTCATACTTTTACTAAAATAAACAAACAACTGAACTTGAATGTACTGCAGTATACACTCCTGTGTTTACAATCCATACCTGTATTAAAATAACAAACAACTGAACTTGAATGTACTGCAGTATACAATCCTGTGTTTACAATTCATATTTAGTGTCTATCTAAATATCAATACTAATATTCAAATATCTACATAAAACCACCCCTTAGAAATACGACCACTCTATATACAAGTGTACAGCGTTAGATACGTAAACATATTGTGATGTATACAACCAACCACTCTATTAATTAATTAATAGGGAGGTGGGTTGTGTACATCTGAGCTAAGCTTTACCTCTTCGTTTTATTACTCTATATTTGTAACCATTTACTTTAAGGGAGTGTTCGCAACAAATAAAAGGGAGTTTAGGTTGACGTCGAAATGAATTCGATATCGATCGCTAATAAATTTACTTCTATCTGTTGCGTGTTAAAGGAGAAAATTATTAAGAACGACTCATACCGAAGAGCGCAGAATGCATACAAATTCAGTTACTTATTCCGCTCAGAGCTGAAAACCTTAGAATGGGATATCCTTAATCCCAATCGTTTAATTAATCTGGAGATTAATATTAAGAGGAGAACAAGCATTATTTAATCTGGAAATCAGGAAAAAGAGGAGATCAAGCATTGATCTCGATATCCACCATTCTAAAGTTTTCAGATCAGATCGTAAATAATTCAATATAATTTAAAACCACTCATTCATACATTACAACCTACAATTGTCGATGCAATTCGATGCATATTCGTATAAAGTTGATATTTCATAAGATCTTTTTTAAATTAATATGAAAATGTCGTCTTCATTATCAAAAATTTTCAAAAGTAAATCTCGGATCATAAAAAAAATAAAAATAAACATTATGAAATATCAACTATATACGAATACATCGAATTGAATTTGAAACTTGTTGGGTATTATATCTGAATGAGTAGTTTTAAATAAAACTGAATTATTTACGATCTGAGTGGAAAAATGCAACTACGTGAATTTGTATGGACGCTACGCTCTGAGGTGTTAGACGTTTTAAAACATTTTCTCCGCAACATATAGAAGTAAAATTGATATCAACCTCTACCCCCTTTCATTTTTCGCGAACACTCCCTTTAAAATAAAAAATTGTTATTTAAATATCTGATTTCTCCGAAAATTTTTGAGATAAAAATTGAAACTTATTAGACGTATCGGTATTTCTTTTATGCTTAGTGACATCCAAAATCAAAACTGATGTTTTCTCTTAATTCTTATGTTAGTCAGACAATCAGAAAGTATAAAATTCAAGGTTGTTATCCATTTTCAATCATGTTTAGTAGTATGCTATGAATTACAAAAACACGTGATAATCATTTAACTTTAATACAGACTCAAAACAGAAGAAGTATTATAATTACAAGTAAGCAGTGTAATGATAAATGTCGTCTTTCAAACTTTTTATTACAAATTCTCGACGTGGATTTGGTAAATACACTCTAAATTAAAAAGTCGTAATTAAGCGATAAAAAGTCGCCTAATCGGGTGAAAAAGTTGGATGGCACCCGATCAGGTGACAAAAAATCGCTAAACATATATCGCTTATTTAAAAAAATCGCTTTGTTTCAATTAAGAAAACGCTTATATTTAAGAAGAAGTTGGTAACTGCCAAATAAGTGACACAAAAACTCTTATTTTTAACAAAATCGCTTATTAAAAAAATCGTTTCAATTCAACCAAAAGATCTCTTATATTTAAAAAAAGCTTTAACAAAAAAGTCGCTTATGTTAAACTAAAAAAATTAAACAAAATGTTTATAATATAGTCAATATTTTCTGATGAAAAGAAGAATAAAGAAAAATGACAAATATTCCAATGTTTCTAGTTACAAAGAATGAGTCTGTAAAGACGACTTGAAACTCTTGAATTTTAACGATTCAAAGTTTAAATCAAGCCTTCTGCATTGATTGTGACCTTGAAATGTCTCATTTGATGATTTTGCAAAGAAAAAAAAAAGTTTTTATTTGCAGAGAATCGTGAATATAAGCAAGGGTACAAGGCAAGGAAAGTTAATTGCGTTGGTGAATACTCTGCGTACATATTGAAACCAGTTCTCTCTGGGCGGAATTATAAACAAGAATAGATGCATCAGTGTTAGCTTAGTATCCGAGGAGGTTAAAAGCATTAAATTTTGATAATTTTGAAAATTCACATAATAGTTTCATATGACCAGAATATTTCATAGATTATTTTTGTAAAAATGGATTCCATGTCAGGCTGTGACATCCGTTTTGTGTTTACTTTTCCGCCCAAAGACAGTACAAAAAATGCGTACACCTCTGAAATAACTCTCCTCGCATTAGTAACTTGAATCTAAGGAAAGAGACAGCATTAATTTCATACAATCGTGTCTGAAGTCTCATCCTTTGCGGGTAACCCTGTCGTATATTCAGAAAATACAAGTTCATATTTATTGTAATTTTACTTTATAGAATTCTATCAAATAGGTTGTCAAGTACAATAGATGGCAACAGAAAAATCGACCAACTGCGCACAACGTCCTATGTGTCAAATGAAAAAAGAAAGACGACATGTCCTCTAATTAGTTGGTATTATTTCCAAGATTCGGTGGAGGTAAATGTCGTCTTTGAAGGAATACGTAAAAAATATTTACAACTCAAAATCAGATAGAGTATTTTTACTTCTTTTGGTGGCTTAATTTTTTCACTGTATATCTATGTAAACTAAATAGTCTGAGGGAGGGGGGGGGGGCGTCCAGGCCACAGCCCTTTAATTAGCATTAAAGTAAATATATCTAGGGTTATTAAAGGTTTACTGTTCAATTTCTAAAGCCAGTCAATTTTTTTTAAAAATTTAGACTTATAACTTTTTGAAACACTCATACTTTATACGAATTTTACAAAAATTCATTTGGATTACCTTGTTTTAAAAGTGACAAAGTTTTGGTGGGTTAAACAATGACTGAAGTATACACATTATATCATCATACACAACAAAAACAACAACAAAAAAAAACAATAATAAAAATACAAAAATATTTTTAACTATTTATTAAAATTGTTTTAAATTTCGTATCATGTGATGACCTTGTTTGTTTACTAAAACATTTAGATGCCTTATTCTTTGGAATTTTACAAAAAGGTTGATAATGGATATCTTGGTTCTTTTACAGTTATTGATGGGATTGCAGAGGATAAGAGAAATTTCCTTGCAGGTGAGATTTCTGGAAGTTTTGAAAAAACGACGACCAAAAAGGAACGTGTTTATAAGTCGTCTTAAAAGACTCATCCTTTGTGGGTTTATCAGTTTCTCTTCGTGAACAAAAAAATTGCGTTTCGTTTTTATTTCAAAAGGGAAAGTTTTTGGTCATTTTCATTTGATTTGACTTTTTCACGTAATAATGGATTTGCTTGTTTATTCTGCAGGTTCGCATTCAAGTCTTGGAAGAACTTCTTCTATATCCTGACAATCAAGGCTGGTTATGATCTAAACAAAAATTTAAATAAATTATTTAAAATTTTAAGACATTATTAACATAATTTCAAGTGATACGCCATCTTATGAGCACCATCAACAATTAACATCGGTACCCATTAATTATAAACTAGGTATCAATGATTGATATTCATCAAAACAGACCCCGACTATAAAATAATTTAGGAAATAAATCGACGATGTCTTCGGCATTGTTCAAAGAGTATAAACTTTTTAAAATAAATGGTCTTTTATAATTTAGCTGACACGATCAATTGTGATTTTAACAACAAAACGAGTTAATTTTTAAAAACTAATTTAAAAACTTAAAATTATCAAAATTATCGAAAAAGTTGTTTTTAAAATAATGCAAAAACATATTAAATGTGAATATTTTATGTTTTAAGGTAAAATTTCCCAAAATTTAGAAAAATCGGAATTTGGCGGGAAAATTGCTGATTAATTAAAAGCTATAAATATTACCTTGCAGTCCTTGACTCTGACAACAGACTCCTTGACAACAGGGTTCTTGAAGCAGTGCTCCTCCACCTGGTCCTCACACTTCTCATCCACCACAGGACCAAGATAGGGTCCAGGGACTCCTAGGGGGACAAACGGAGCGTCCATGGGTCCAGGTCCGACGGGTCCGCCAAGGAACGGATCGGCGAAGAATTGAGCAGATCTTCGAACTTTCAAGGCCGCCTCCTCTTCTTGGGAAACCTAATCATCAATCAATTAATCAACTTTTCCGTTTATTAAAGTTATTTATTTATTAAAGTTATTTAAAGCGACTTTTCAATTACTTGTCAAGGTCGTTAGATCATTAGTCAGTCAAGTGGAATTTATTTAACAGTCCCTTTAAATTCAAAAACTTGAGGCTGATCTTCTAAATCAGAAAGGAAAAATGTATTCACCTCAATTACAATCTCAGATTCATCAACTCCAGATCCTTCTCCCTCAACCACTACTCCGGAGCTTTCCTCTGATTCATCTCCGGATCCGTCCTGCTCCGGTAGAACCAGAGTTCGGATTACTGGAGTACAGAGCGTAGTTGTGATATTTGTACATTTGTCCTCGTATTCAATATTCTGGGTCGGCATATCCACATCCTCACATACATTCTCCGCTCTACCAGATACAGGGTGTCACAATAAATATGGATATAGATATGAGATACAGGGTGTCACAATAAATATGGATATATATATGAGATACAGGGTGTCACAATAAATATGGATATAGATATGAGATACAGGGTGTCATAACAAATATGGATATTAATCTGAGATACAGGGTGTCACAATAAATATGGATATAGATCTGAGATACAGGGTGTCACAATAAATATGGATATAGATATGAGATACAGGGTGTCACAATAAATATGGATATAGATATGAGATACAGGGTGTCACAAAAAATATGGATATAGATATGAGATACAGGGTGTCACAATAAAAATGGATATAGATATGAGATACAAGGTGTCACAATAAATATGGATATAGATATGAGATACAAGGTGTCACAATAAATATGGATGTAGATATGAGATACAGGGTGTCAGAGTAAATATGGATATAGATATGAGATACAAGGTGTCACAATAAATATGAATATAGATATGAGATACAAGGTGTCACAATAAATATAAAAATGAATTGATGACATTTGTAACAGCTAAAAACTAGTTATTTTTTGTAAACAAACAACATTTGATAAACAGTAATTCATCCTGCCTAGGCTATCTACACCTTATGTACACTCTTGTTTACAATAAACTAGATCCTAAGCTGTCCTATTACGTCAATATGTCTTAATATGTAAACAAATCCTTTTCCCTAGCTCTCCTTTCTTTTACTCTTCTTGGAATAATAATAAATTTTCTCCTTCTGGTATTTTTTCAAATTTGTTCAAAAAATACCTTGGTATGCATTCTTGTCTGGTGATAGTATCGTTAACTACGGTACAGTTGGGGGCATTGTATCGTACAGGGGCACCAAACCCTAGAGGAGGGGCACCAAATACCAGAGGCACCTGGGCCTCACGCACCATTCTTAACGCAGTAGGTGATGGTAAAGCCTATAAAAACATGGTTACTGCATCATCATCAGTATTTTATGCAATTCTATAAATAGATTTGACTAATTTTTTTAGGTCCTCACATAGCCTCAAGGATAATTTGCTAACAATGCGGTATATAAAGTTTGAAATCTCGATGGTTTACTCCATCAGGTTGCAGAGATATAGGGATTAGAAAATTTGAGTTTGTGGCAAAGACTTAAATCCTTTAAAAAATCTACCGAAGAAAACGAAAGATTTGCCAGATTTTGTATTGTTTTTGTTTTATAATGTATGAAGAAGACGATTTGCAGGCAAAAGTACAAAAAAAGACGCGAAGCGTTCTGAAAATTTAATTTAAAAAAAAGAGAAAAATGATTTTCTTACCATGAGGCTGCAGGGCAGAAGGCAAGACACAACAAGAAACTAGAAATAATAAAAATAGTTTACAAGAATATTCTAAACCTTATTCTTTGTTTTTTAAACATCAATGCTTTGTTCTAATTGTCATTAAAGGTTTCTTTGTCCCCTCCCCCACCTCCCCCTGGCCCCGGTTATTACCATGAACATGGTGGATTGGTGAGTTCAACTCCCGACAGGAAACTGGAGATCTCAACGCTGCGCTGGAAACCTGACAAACTGCCTCCTCAAATCTAGGCAATTATTATCCCACCGCAGGCAGTTGAGAAAGCAGTATTCAGGCAGAGGGAAAGTCGGCCTTCAATAAAGTTTACTTAAATGACAACTAAGGAACTTCATTTTTGTTACTTTTGTTAAGCTGCTAAGATAAATGTGGTGATCTAAAGTAAAATTTGACAATTGCCAATGCCATGGATAATTTCATCGATTTTACAGATTATACTGATTTCACTGATTTTACTGATTTTACTGATTTTACTCACACTGCTAGATTTGTGAAGTGTCTCAGTTTTCGATGTAATAGATAAGTAACTCGAATAACTCAAATTGATTTTTTACATAGTTCAATTTACATACTGTATTATATAAACGGACCAATCAGTGCAATGTTTCAAATGTCGTTTCATATTATTTTTTAAAATAAATTTTTATAAATTGTTGTGAAGATAAAATATTCAAGCGCCGAATATTTTTAAGCTTGCGCGCACTAAATTTCAACAGTGCGTGAAATATTGGCGCACGCAGCCCTGTTCTGTCTCGTCCAAAACGTGCATGCATTTTTTTCTACCTTTTCAACTTATAATTTTTTTTTACCCGTTTTTATGAGTCAATGCGTTGATTGTGGGTGTGGTCTTACTTGAAGTTATGTAAGTTAAGAGAAAATCAGTCATTTATAAAATCAAAATGAGAATATTTTTTCCTCATTTTCCTGGTTCTAATTACTTTTCTTAGAACTCTAAACAGTCTTGAAGAATTATTGAATATTTAAAGTTAAATTAGTTGTACAAAGGAACTAAATATTAGTTGTACAAAGGAACTAAATATTGCCTCAAACTCAAATTGTCTAATACTTCTATATTTTTACAACCTTTGATATTTCAAATTCTGCAAGATCAAACAGTCAAATTTGTTTGAAATATCAAAGGAATTTACACAATTAGAAACAGGGGCGGATATAAGGATTCTGTAGGGGACAAACGGAGCGTCCATGGGTCCAGGTCCGACGGGTCCGCCAAGGAACGGATCGGCGAAGAATTGAGCAGATCTTCGAANAATGTTATTGTTAACGATAAATTTAGAATTAGAAATTCGTAAGTAACTAGTAATTTCTTTTTGTTCTTAAATTGCGAATGTTCCTATTATTGTTCCTGTTCCTGATACTGTGTCCGACCCACCTTAAATCCCTGTCCTAATCCAATATTTTTGTTCCTAATTCCTGAACAATCTTTTATTGTTCCTAAATCCCTTTCCAAATCCATTATTCTTGTTCCTAATTCCTGAACAATCTTTTAATTGTTCCTAAATCCCTGTCCCAATCATTTATTTTTGTTCCTAATTCCTGAACAATCTTTTAATTGTTCCTAAATTCCTGTTCTAATCCGTTAATTTTGTTCCTAAAAGTCAAAAATCTATTTTTTTAGTCTTTAGTCATTAATTTTTAATTTGGCGCGCGAAGCGCGCCGGAATTTACTTGAGTGCAGACTAAGCAATAGGGAATGTATTTTCTTTTTGAAGTGAAGGGGTCAAGGCAACTGTAACTTGAAGAGGCAGCAAGTGTAGTAACCCCTGCTATTCAGGGCCTGAATATATGTTCGGGGGTATTTACCCCCAGGATTCTAGGGGGGGTAAATAACCCCAATAACCCCCCTTATATCCGCCACTGATTAGAAAATTAGAGTTTGTTCAGCTTATTCAGAAAATTAATTAAGAGACAGATTTAAAATAATTATATAGACGATTTTTTTGTGAAATTTTGTCTAAAATTTGCGTACTTGTGATTCGTCAAGTGTTGACAATTCTTTATAAGTAAAATTAGTATTTTTCTCTTTCAGTCCATTCAGAGCTAAGTATAGGGGTAGGGGGGCTTTTGGGGCTCAGCCCGTCCTCGGATCAGAAAAATCTACGGTTTGTAAGGGATTTTTAGGGTCAAATGGGTGTTGAGTGTTGACCCCTAATGGAAAAAATTTAAGCTTACCTGTACGAATTCCTGCATACGCCCCTGCATTATATGTATTGTTTACATTACTAAAAGTGAAAAGAAGCTTTATATATTTTTTTCAGAAAATTACATGGAAAATATTTCAGAAATTACATAAATAATAACAATTATATACTATGGGACTGCTCATAACTTAGAACAGAATATGAGTGAAATAATAATTTGGCTAAACTTTTAGATTTTATTATTCAAATTAAAACATTAAGAGTGAATCTTAAACTTGTTTAAGAGTTGTTTAACATATCAACCATTAACAATATTTCTGGATATAAATCAGACTGAAAACGCGATATCATGCGAGCCTCCAGTTTTGAAGTGACATAATCGATTTACAACTTTTGTAAGATCATTTGTGGATAAAACGTTATAGTTTTCTAGCTAAAAATTTATTAATTTTTAATTTCAGATTTTCTAAAAATGTGGATATCATCAGAACTCAACATTTTCAATGAGAAGCAACGATATCTTCCTCATCATTGTTCAGTTAAAGGTTTAAAATGTACCGTTGTGAATCAGACCGGTAAGGAGGTCCACTGAATATTTCGTGTACAGTCCCTTAAAGCTCGAGTTTGGCACAAGTAATCAGTTAGAAAATATTAGTCTGATAAACTACAGTTCAAAATTACTTATTGTGTACTTCAGTTCTAAAAATAAATTAAATTATTAAATACAATCAGAGTTTAGCAACTAGTATTCAAAGATATCTTTACTATAATAAGAAATATCCATCATAACCTGGAAAATATAACAGATAAATCTACAAAAATACAGGGTTTTCCACAAAAGATGAGACGTACGGAATTTATACAATCGGTTTCCTCTCCTTATATTCATGATTCCTTATAAACAATAAACTTTTTCTTTTCTTGGTAAATCATCAAAGAGGCCATTTAAACATTTAAACATTTAAACATTTAAGCCATTTAAACATTTAAGCATTTAAACATTTAAACATTTAAACATTTAAGCCATTTAAACATTTAAACATTTAAACATTTAAACATTTAAACATTTAAGCCATTTAAACATTTAAACATTTAAACATTTAAGCCATTTAAACATTTAAACATTTAAACATTTAAGCATTTAAACATTTAAACATTTAAACATTTAAACATTTAAGCATTTAAACATTTAAACATTTAAACATTTAAACATTTAATCATTTAAATGTAAATGCATTCGATGTTTTTAACAATTGTTTTCCATGAAAGTATAAATTCTAATTATTTTTTTGTTAGTTTCTCAAAATTAAATGTCAAAGTCAATCAACCGAAATAAACAGCAGTCTTTCCCAGGAACCTGATTTAATAGAAGTCGTTGAACTACCCTCCACCGGTTCAACTACTTCTCAAGTGCTGACAGGATCAAATCCTGAATCACGGATTCAAAGTTTAAGTAAAAGATACAAAGTGTCCCATATCACATTGAATTATCTTCAAGCTTTAACGCCAAATACGCACATAATACTCGAATAACGTGGTATTTTCAACAAGAAAATTTTTAAATTAGCCTTTTACATTTTCTGAATTTTTAATTTTTTTTAAATTTTCTGATTAGTCTCTTAAATCTAAATTTAGAGCTATGAACGATACTATATGATGTGGGACACCCTGTACGTACAGGGTGTCCCACGAAACATGACAGTTGGTGAATAGTTTAGAATGTTCTCTTCCATAATTTGATAAGTTGTTTGATACTAAAGATACTAATAACATTTTTTATATGACAGTTATACTATAGTAGAATTAATGTCACAGTAAAATATAAATGAGTTAAACATTTTTTTAATTAAATAAACTGGAAAAAGTCTTTAATATCTAATACAGTATGTGGAAGAAGACATTTAAAACTATTCACCAACTGTTATGTTTCGTGGGACATCCTGCACGTGATTGAACCGCCTCTATGCGTAGTTTAACGACTTCTTGCAATTTATTAAATTAGGCCCCAGACATGGAATCAAACATTTCAGAAACAATAGAGATTTAAATTTAAAATTTTACAATCTGCAATTTTCATGAGCTAACGACAATAATGTAATGAGATTGGATTTCTTTAATCCATCATGATTATAAAAACAGGTTTTAAAATAATTTTGACCTATGATACAAACATGAATAATAAAAACAATAAAAGTAGATTAAAGATTTGGAAAAGGGGTTTAAGTCTGTAAAACCAGAAAGAATTGTTGCTATATATAAAACCTATTCATCTTTTCTCAAACATTATAATAACTACTCTGTTCATGAATAAATGATGTTGTTATAAGTCGTCTTCCGTTCTTTCGTTGGCTTTGTATTATTAACACTTGCGCGAGAACCTAAAAATAAATTTTACAATTAAAAATCTGAATTTGAGCAGCATAAAACTTAAACAATTTAAATGAATTTAGAAATTCAACTAAACCACAGTAAATACAATAAAACAGATCTCATGCATTTGTCAAAAACATGGGAATTCAGTGACGAATTGGATATCGTCTTTGTTATGAATTAGCATTGTAATACCTAATTTCAAAATATTATGTCTGCTAGAGTTTATTTTATGAAAGGACTGTAAAGATGTGTCTATAACGTCTTTGCAAGATGAACAGTGAAGACGAACAAGTTTACTCTGTTTGTATACTGCGTACAACCGTGTACAGTCATAATAAACAAACAAAATGTGAAAATAGCAGACGAAACTCTTACAGATTACAGCTTTCTCAGTAGGTATTACTATACTAAATCAAAGAATTATTTGAAAAGACGATATCGAATTCGTCACTGAATTCCCATGTTTATTGGGACAACCTGTATCTGAATATTTTTTTTGTCTTGAAAACAATACAGAATCAAGAAAATTATCAAGGATCAATCTTACAGCAACCATATTTTTAAATTTTTAATTGTTTCCTCCAAGATAAAAGCACATTTCCTATACATTTAACATTTATCATTGATTTGTTATGATTTTTATCCTTATTTAGTTTGAAGTGAAGAGTGATAGTAAGCTTTTATAAATAAAATCATAAACTCAGTGCTCCTTTTTTTGAAAGAGTATTTTGTTCTACCTTTCAACCTACAGGGTGTCCGACGAAGCATGACAGTTGGCGAATAGTTTTGAATGTCTTTTACCATATACTGTATTAGAGATTTTGTGCAGTTTATTTAGATAAAAAGTCTTTTACAAAAATATATTTTACTTTGAAATCAATTTTACTATAATACGACTGTCGTATACTATTTTTTTAATCTCTTTAGTATCAAAAAACTTAAAAATCATGGAAGAAGACATTTCAAACTATTCACCAACTGTCATTTTCGTGGGACACCCTGAATTTAGGAAGAGCGTACGCGGTACAGAGCTACCAATCTAGAAAGAGTATTAGGTGCTACTACCCATCTAGGAAGATGACAAGATGCTACCTACCTAGGAAGATGACAAGATGCTATCTATCTAGGAAGATGACAAGATGCTACCTACCTAGAAAGATGACAAGATGCTATCTATCTAGGAAGATTACTAGATGCTAACTATCTAGGAAGATTACTAAATGCTACCTATCTAGGAAGAGTATTAGGTGCTACTACCCATCTAGGAAGATGACAAGATGGTACCTATCTAGGAAGATTAAGGAGCTACCTATCTAGGAAGAGTAAGGTACTACCTATCTAGGAAGAGTTATGTGCTACCTATCTAGAAAACTAAGGTGCTACATATCTAGGAAGAGTAAGGTACTACCTCTCTAGGAAGAGTAAGGTGTTACCTATCTAGGAAGAGTAAGGTGCTGCCTATCTAGGAAGAGTAATTGGTGCTACTTATCTAGGAAGAGTAAGGTGCTACCCATCTAGGAAGAGTAAGGTGCTACCTTTCTAGGACGAGTAAGGTGCTGGCTATCTAGGAAGAGTAACGTGCAACCTATTTAGAAAGAGTAAGGTGCTGCCTATCTAGGAAGAGTAAGTTGCTACCTATCTAGGAAGAGTAATGTGCTACATATCTAGGAAACTAAGGTACTACATATCTAGGAAGAGTAAGGTGCTACCTATCTAGGAAGAGTAAGGTGCTACCTATCTAGGAAGAGTAAGGTGCTACCTATCTAGGAAGAGTAAGGTGCTGCCTATCTAGGAAGAGTAAGGTGCTGGCTATCTAGGAAGAGTAACGTGCAACCTATTTAGGAAGAGTAAGGTGCTGCCTATCTAGGAAGAGTGAGGTGCTACCTTTCTAGGAAGAGTAAGGTGCTACCTATCTAGGAAGAGTAAGGTGCTGCCTACTTAGGAAGAGTAAGGTGCTACCTATCTAGGAAGAGTAATTTGCTACATATCTAGGAAACTAAGGTACTACAAATCTAGGAAGAGTAAGGTACTACCTTTCTAGGAAGGAAGAGTAAGGTGTTACCTATCTAGGAAGAGTAAGGTGCTGCCTATCTAGGAAGAGTAATTGGTGCTACTTATCTAGGAAGAGTAAGGTGCTACCTATCTAGGAAGAGTAAGGTGCTGCCTATCTAGGAAGAGCAAGGTTCTATCTATCTAGGAAGAGTAAGGTGCTACCTATCTTGGAAGATTAAGGTGCTACCTATCTAGGAAACATAAGGTGCTACCTATCTAGGAAGAGTAAGGTGATACCTATTATGAAATTGTTAAATCTTAAGAGGACGAAGTTTTCTAAGCTTAGGAGCAGAACGAGATCTGTTCTTCGCTGATGTAGTATTTAGACCACGTGACCTCGGTCCTTCCTTCCCCTGGAGATCAGCTGATTCCAACCTGAGGTCGGTCAACTCAAGGTCAGGGATTCTAATCCCGGCATAATCTATAATATTTACAACAGCTAAATACATCTATATATATTTAATTACTACAACTACAAAATATATTATTCGCGGGGAACTTCTTTAAACAGATTCGTCCAGTTTGGTTTAATTTAATAATAATCATGTAAAATACTATTAAACTATTGCTCTTTTATTTAACGACAAATGATGACATATCAAAATAATACACTTTTGCTAAATATTTTAATATTAGATTAATTAAAAGCTTTCTTGAAATTCACATGTTGATTTGTATCATTTATTAAAAATTATTAATTTACTTAAATTCTATAAAGATGAAATATGACTAAGCAGAAAAGTGGATATCGTTATTAAAACATCTATAGAGTAATTTTCTATGTTTAAAGAGGTTTCCCTGTTTCCGTATGCAATTTAAAAAAGGCTACGTGCTGTAAATTGCGTAAAGCGTACTGCACTCACCCCAGTGTTGCGTAGATTTAGATTTGCTTCGAGGACGTATACTCGTGTCTTCGTTCATTCTTCTAAACAGATATTATTGAAAACTACAATGGAACCCATAAAACTCTGGATTAGGAAGACGACTTGGCTCATGAATGAACATGCAACGCGGCAATTACACATTTTACTTAAAACGTTGATTTTCAAGCTACTAGTAATCAACTATTTGCTTAATAACAGCACAAAATACACATACAGTGACAACCAGAAAACTCTAGAATAGGAAGACGACTTTAAGACTCAAGCCATGACTTAAAATAGTCCAATGAATATGCGACACGGGCACGGTAATTGTGCAGAGACCCATTTTACTTATTTATTCATTAAATAAGTGTCTGGTAAAACAATTTGCTTTGTAACAACATCCAATATACACTTCAGTATTGCCATAAAGTCGTCTTCACATTTCAGAGTTTTCTGGTTATTATTATAAGATTGCTTCAATATCATTTTACTATTCCACAATTTTTATAGGTCCTACTAAAAGATATTCTAGTCTAGAAGTAAATCAAGTATATTCTGATCAATACTAATCTATATAAATATATATAAATATATGTAAAGTTGTAATCTCTGTTTGTCTGGCTCCTAAGCTAGTAATCTTTATATTTCACAAAAATATTCACTTTGTTGTAACTTGTATTGTAATAAAACAATTCAATTAAATTTAAATGTATAAAATGAAAACTCATGTTAAATATAGAATAGTTTTATATTCATCAATGTCATGCAAACCTAAGGCTGAAAAATCTCAAATTCAATTCAACCAAGGTTAAAATCTTACCTTAATCCTTTCCCAGATATTGATATCTGAGGATCAGGGTTTCGTCCTTCAAGAATTCCGGAGAATTGAACCTGAACCCCTCCCATGGTACTCGGCCTCTCCCCGTCTACTAATCTCTCAGGTCCAAGGGTTGAAGGTCGTTCTCCGCCCATAGTTCTAGGCCTGGTGATGGGAGGGAGGGATAAAGGGTTCCGGGTGTAGGGCGGAGAACTTGACTCACTCCTACTTCTCCGACCCGACCTGGAAAACATATTGCTTATTAAATCTTTACAACTATACGGTAAAATACAGTTGTAACCAGGAATCAGTGAAATTCTAGTCGTCTTTGTTTCTTCTTCTCATTGAGAAATGTCGCTAAGAAAATTGTATTTTGTAATATTGTTGTGACTGACATGTTTTTAAAACTGTACAAGAACCGAATTTAATAAATTAATCAGGTTGCTGAACCACTTTTCGCCAGTTCAAATCCTGAATCACCGATTCAAATACTAATGAGCACCGTATTTCCGCCTGTTAAAGGTAAACTTCTTTGTCAGGATCTCTGATTTAAAACGTCGGGTTAACTTCCTCGCAGGATGATTTATTTTTCTATAAGGAAGTTCACATGCTGTACATATACTTTACACTATATACTACATGCAGTACGTTGTATAACATTCCTAGTAAACGAAGAAAAAGTTCAGCTCTAAGGCAGTATAGAGTCATTTGACAGTACATCGTGGCGTACTGTAAAATGACCGGTTCTTTAAAAAAGTTTCCGTAAAAACTCCTAAGATTTCGCACTAAAAAAGTCCTTTTACTAAAAAGTCTCTGAAAATAAAGTCCTGCCAATTCGAGACTTTATTTTCAACCTTTCTTTGGACTTTTTTCTTTTCCCAAGACTTTGGCCTTTTTTCTAGGTGTTTCTTCCTTGGATTTATTTTCTTCAGGACTTTTATTCCTGTGATATTATTTTCTGAGACTGTATTGGCAGCCCCCATACCATTTTAGGAAAAAAGTCCCAGGAATTTAAAACACAAGACTTTATCAAAAAGTGACATTTTTCCAAGGACTTGAGAAATCTCGTACTTTTTTCCAAATTTTTTATTTCCAGGTTTTTTTTCTAGAAACTTTTTTTCCGGGACATAGATTCAAAATGACCCAATGCCATGAGAACTGAACTTGTCCTTCCTTCAATGGAATGTTATGCAACGTACTCCATGAAGTATATCGTGTACTGCATAGGAACTTTCTTATAGAAAAATAAATCATCCTGCGAGGAAGTTGTCCCGCCTTTTTAAACCAGAGATCCTTACATAGAAGTTTACTTTTGACGGGCGATGAACCTTTCACTTTGAATCGGTGATTCAAGATTTGAACCTGCGCGGCAGTAGGTAATTCAGTAGCTAAAACTTCATTATATTCAGTCCCAGTACACAATAATCATTTAGAAATAAAAAATCCTTTATAGCAACATTTCATGTAAAATAAGAATAAAAATACTCCTTTCATTCCGATGTTTTCTGGTTACCACCAAAAGGTTGCCACTTTAAATCCCAATTTGAAGATGAGCTGTATATATGTACTATATATATGTCCCAATCAGATAAAGTCTCTGTCACTTACTTTTGGCTGACAAGGCTGGTTGAACTTCCAAGTTTTGAAGTTTTCTGTAAACTGATATTTTCTCTTCTCTTCTCCAACCCATCATTTAATCTTGTTCCTGCAGTTCTTCTCCGCTCCGGGGTTCTTCTCCGCTCCGGGGTTCGGTTTGAAATATTATTTCTTTCAAGCTTGAACGAGTTCGATCTCTTTGTCCGACTTAAATGAAACACTTTTACCAATCGATTAATTTGAAAAATTATTTTCCCCCCTCTTTGAAAAATCTTTGTTGCCACCAGATAAAAATTAAATGAATTTTTTGGGGAAAGCATAAACATGGAGGAGAATGTTGCCAGTTCAAGTGACCCTCCATGCCAAGATGGCAATGCCCGATTCACAAAGGAACCTTGAAGCATGTATCTGATCATTAATGTGCAAGATGTTATCGTTTTTATTCGTTAAAAAACCAATATTAGGAATGATCAGTTTTCAAAATTGTAAATATTGATTTGTAATTCCTCAGACAAAGCTTTTAAGTTTACCCTTGTCACTTGTAAATCGGACAATTGCCACCCCTGCATAGAATAGTACTTTTTTTTAGTTTTCCCCAGATCCAACTCATGTAATTATTCGGAATGTTAATTTCTTTACCTTGAATTTAATACAGATGAATTTGTGAAAGGATGATGTAATCTGAACCAGGGAAATAATTTATTAGATAAGAAATTATTGGAGAGTTTATTTTACAGAATATTACATAAATTTCTTTTTTGCAATTTAAATCAAACAAGTTGACATTGATTTGAAATAAATAATTAGTATTGTCTGATTAAATTTATTAAATGTCTGATATATTCTCTAGGTTTCCTAGCAGTAGGAGCAGAGGCAGGCATACTTCGGATAGTTGGTAGAGATACAGGAGCAGTTGCTTCATCATCATCATCATCATCACTAGAATACATATCATCATCATTATCATCATCATAATCATCCTCCTCCTAATCATTAACATCAACATCAACATCAACATCATCATCAACATCAAAATCAACATCAACATCAACATCAACATCAACATCAACATCAACATCAACATCAACATCAACATCAACATCAACATCAACATCAGCATCAACATCAACATCAACATCAATATCAACATCAACATCAACATCAACATCAACATCAACATCAACATCAACATCAACATCAACATCAACATCAACATCAACATCAACATCAACATCAACATCATTATCATTTATCATCATCATCATCTTCTTCAGAACTATACATGTAGTAGATGCTTGTAATCTATAAATGCCAAACCAATGGGCACGATCTTGTCAGCTATCAATGTCAACAAGGACACAAGCTGTAATCTATAAATGCCAAACCAATGGGGACGATCTTGTCAGCTATCAATGTCAAAAAGAACACAAGTTTGTAATCTATAAATGCCAAACCAATGGACACGATCTTGTCAGTTATCAATGTCAACACGGACACAAGCTTATAAACTATAAATGCCAAACCAATGGGCACGATCTTGTCAGCTATCAATGTCAAAAAGAACACAAGTTTGTAATCTATAAATGCCAAACCAATGGGCACGATCTTGTCAGTTATCAATGTCAACACGGACACAAGCTTGTAATATAAATGCCAAACCAATGGGCACGATCTTGTCAGCTATCAATGTCAAAAAGAACACAAGTTTGTAATCTATAAATGCCAAACCAATGGACACGATCTTGTCAGTTATCAATGTCAACACGGACACAAGCTTATAATCTATAAATGCCAAACCAATGGGCACGATCTTGTCAGCTATCAATGTCAACAAGGACACAAGCTGTAATCTATAAATGCCAAATCAATGGGCATGATCTTGTCACTTATCAATGTCAACAAGGACATAAGCTGTAATCTATAAATGCCAAACCAATGGGGACGATCTTGTCAGCTATCAATGTCCACAAGAACACAAGCTTGTAAGCTATAAATGCCAAACCAATGGGCACGATCTTGTCAGCTATCAATGTCAACATGGACACAAGGTTGTAATCTAGCAATGCCAAACCAATGGCCATGATCTCTGCTCATATTTTAAACGAGAACCAAATTACTCTCAACACTGTAATAAAAGCTGAGTCTCTATATCAACTAATTTATTTTAGATATCTTATGTTACAAGTTAACGTGAATTGATGTGATTACAAGTTTTATGTCGAAATATATATATATATATATATATAGCGTAGTTTAAGTTTAATGTACGTATTTATAAGATTAGCGAGGATTGATATAATGTAGCTAAGCCACACATGTTCTCAGGGAAATGTAAGTGAAATGTACTTATTTAAAGGATTAAGATGGATTGATATAAACGTATTAAATCTGAGCTCAATGCATGTTTCAATCATGTTACGTAGCTCATGTTTAATATATCTAGGTAAGTTCAGGTTAACAATTATGGGGATTGCTGTATCTATTATATACATACAGCCTGACGGTAAAATGTTTACGTACACCAAATGAATCATACCCCTGAGTCATAGCCATGAATCATACTGAGCATATCTAGGAGATGGATCGAATACCTGAGATCTGGATACTGAGCATATTTAGGAGATGAATCGTATATCTGAGATCTAGATACTGAGCATATCTAGGAGATGGATCGAATACCTGAGATTGGATTCTGAGCATATCTAGGAGATGGATCGATTACCTGAGATCTGGATACTGAGCATATCTAGGAGAGGGATCGAATACCTGAGATCTGGATTCTGAGCATATCTAGGAGATGGGTCGAATACCTGAGATCTGGATACTGAGCATATCTAGGAGATGGATCGAATACCTGAGATCTGGATACTGAGCATATCTAGGAGATGGATCGAATACATGAGATCTGGATAATGAGCATATCTAGGAGATGGATCGAATACATGAGATCTGGATAATGAGCATATCTAGGAGATGGATTACATACCTGAGATATGGATACTGAGCATATCTAGGAGATGGATTGCATACCTGAGATCTGGATACTGAGCATATCTAGGAGATGGATACTATTTACTCATTGATCTTGCCTCCACCCCCTCGCCCCAACCCATAGATCCAGAATGCTATGGAGAGTTGCAAAACTGGGTCAACTTTAAAGTGTCGCAACTCCTTGGCTTTTGATTTTATCTCACCACCTCATATAAACTTTTTGTAGATTTAGACATGAACATTTTAGAACACATAACACTTATTTATTGCTTCATTTTATTAAAAAGCAATTGTCAAAAACTACCCGTTAATATTGTTAATCTTGTTCTCCTCTTTCTCCAGCATCTTCTCCTGTAGAGCTGTCAATGCTGGATTAAAATTACCAGAAACACATCCTAGGGAAAAAGTTGTTTCTTAAAGGGACTATGTAAAGTAATTAAACTGGGTATGCAGTTTTGAGCACACATTCTTTAGGATTCATTTGATACATATAAAACGTTTCCATTATGTATAATTACTAAGTTTTAGCGCAAAGTCGACGTTCAATATCATGAATTTGGGTGGGACGTTTTCATAATCGGTTTTTTAAAAAATATTAAATAATGACATTTAAAAATATAGTAAAAATTCTATAGAAAACTAATTTGATGTTTATGAACATGTTTCTCAAAAGAAATTTGTCAATAAATTGAAGTTAGAAATAATTATTTCCTTTTTCATCATTTTATTGAATTTCTTATTTTCTATGAATTTTTTCGCAGATTTCTTCACATTCTTCAAATGTCGTCTTTTTTATAAAAATTCCAGAAAATCTGCAGAAAATCACTGTGATTAAAGAGAGATTATAGAAACTAATAATTGAATAAGAATACTTATTTTTGATGACAAGAGTTAATTTTTTAATTCTGCATACTCAGTTTAACTACCTTACATTGGCGGTCTGTCCCTTTAAAGGGGTACTGCCGAAAAACAACAGGGGTGAAGAATGAGCTGTATACAAAAACTTATAAATCTTTATTTTATTTTTAGCGGATATTTTTTGTCCAAAACGGTTCTATGCACCGAAACTCTGCATTTTTCTGTTTTGCATAAATATTTACATTGATATAGAATTGAGTCTTTGCCACAAACTCTGATTTTCTAATTCATTTATCTTTGAAACCCGATTTCTTAGACCTTAGATATTTCAAACAATAATTTCTGATAGAAAAAATAATTAAAATTTGAAATGTCAAAGGTTTACATTATCCGGTTGCATAGATATAGGATTTAGAAAATTTGAGTTTGTGGCAAAGACTCAATTTCTTTTCCCTAATAAAGGTTATACATTCATTTGAAGAACTATGAACTTTGAAGATTTATATATATATAGATTCCCTGTGTAGTGTGTACGGTTTAATACAGAATACTACTTTTTATCAGGATAAAATATAATGAAAAAAGTTTGATAATCTTAATCCTCAAACCTATTAATTTATCCAGTAAAGCAGAAAACAGTTTCTCCTCAAAATACTTCTCCGGATTACTCTCATACTTTTCACTGAAATCATAAATAATTGTAAAATTAGTTTTTTTACATCAAAGGAACTGATTACTTGCCACAAACTTTGATTTTCTCATTCTTTTATCTTTGCAACAGGATGTGTCTTTTGTTTTAAAATAAGAATTCTGATATGATCAAAGTATCAAAGGTCTAAATATCCTACAGTTAAACCCTAAATAATAAATACATCAAAAGAACGTAGCAAATGTCGTATTCTTCACTTTCTGATAATGGAATGTTGCAGATATCTAGTTTTTTAATTAAATGATTATACGAAACTCTTTTAAACTGTTCCGGCATATTCATGGCTATTTATCTATTTTCGCAAATACTTAGACTTCCGTAAACATTTCATAAATTCTTTAGATGTTCTTAATATTTAGGGTTTCACTGTTCGACTAAACAATCAATGGTTGCAAAATTATTTGGAAGAAATTCAGAAAATTCGAGCTTAAGGCGATTAATCAGTTTCTTTATATAAATATCATTGGAAAAATATGCATAACGGGAATATTTGCATATATCATTGATTTGCAAAAAAAATGGTTCTGCAAGATCAGGAAAATAAAATCGTAAACACTATTAGCCATCAAACATATTTTAAAAGTTTGTATACAAAATGTTTCTGACCTTATATAAGCAGGTACAGTAATGTCGTCTTCCAGGATTCCATGTTCAGCATAAACTTCTTCCTGGTCGTCTTCCTCAGTCATATTTGGCCTTAGTCAGATACAGATACAGAACAATTGATAAAAAGGATACAGTAGTATACATGCCAGAAGATTCAGGATACAGGATATAAGATATAGGACACAGGATATATGAAATAAGATACAGCACACAGGATATAAGATATAGGATACAGGAAAACATGACTTAAGATACAGGATGCAGAATACACATGATATAAGATACAGAATAATTGATATAGGATACAAGACATAAAATATATGTAAACCTCAAGTTAAATTAAAATCTTGCAAGTTTTGAAATTCTAATAAAACCGAATAGAATATGCTTTTTATAAACTTGTGCGTAAATTTAGAACTAGAGGTGCTACGAGGTCCTTCTGCCTAGTGGAGTTTGTGATATACAACAAAGAAAATATTTAGTACAAATGTTTCACATGAACTTTGATCTTCACCTTCTGTATAGTGGAGTGTGTTATAGAGAACAAAGGATATATTCAGTACAAATGTGTCACATGAACTTTGATCCCCACCTTCTGCCTAGTGGAGTGTGTGATATAGAACAAAGGATATATTCAGTACAAATGTTTCACATGAACTTTGATCTCCATCTTTTGTATAGTGGAGTGTATGATATAGAACAAATGAGATATTCAGTACAAATGTTTCACATGAACTTTGATCTCCACCTTCTGTATAGTGGAGTGTGTGATATAGAACAAAGGATATATTCAGTAAAAATGTTTCACATGAACTTTGATCTCTTCCTCCGTCTAGTGGAGTTTGTGATATACAACGAAGGATATATTCAGTACAAATGTTTCACATGAACTTTGATCTCCACCTTCTGTCTAGTGGAGTTTGTGATATAGAACAAAGGATATATTAAGTAAAAATGTTTCACATGAACTTTGATCTCTTCCTCCGTCTAGTGGAGTTTATGATATACAACGAAGGATATATTCAGTACAAATGTTTCACATGAACTTTGATCTCCACCTTCTGTCTAGTGGAGTTTGTGATATGCAACAAAGGATATATTCAGTACAAATGTTTCACATGAACTTTGATCTCCACATTAGAGGCTCTATATGAGACCATTGAAGATTTAATAAATTTAATTAATGTTAATATTAACATAAAAATGTTAATGTTAATTGATATTAACTTATAAATAAACATCAATTGTTAAAGTCAATGTTAATGTTAATTTTAAAGTCAATGTTAATGTTAACGTTAATGTTAATGTTAATGTTAATGTTAATGTTAATGTTAATGTTAATGTTAATGTTAATGTTAATGTTAATGTTAACTTTATATTCTGACAACCATAAACTTCAATGAATTGTTTATAGTTAATGTTAATGTTAATATTAATGTTAATGTTGATGTTAACTTTATATACTGACAAGCATAAACTTTAATGAATTGTTTAAAGTCATGTTAATGTTAATGTTAATGTTAACTTTATGTTATGACAACCAAAAACTTTATTGAATTGTTCAAGCTCAATATATGTTAACGTTAATGTTAATGTTAATGTTAATGTTAATGTCAATGTTAATGTTAATGTTAATGTTAATGTTAATGTTAATGTTAATGTTAATGTTAATGTTAACTTACTGACAAGCATAATCTTTAATGAATTGTTTAAAATCGATGTTAATGTTAATGTTTACTTTACCATAAACTTTAATGAATTGTTTAAAGTCAATGTTAATGTTAATGTTAATGTTAACTTTATATACTGACAACTATAACCTTCAAGCAAAAACTTTAATGAATTGTTTAAAGTCAATGTTAATGTTAATGTAAATGTTAATGTTAATGTTAATGTAAATGTTAACTTTATTTTCATTTCCTAAATTGAGTATAAAAGTCGTCTTCCTATTTCAGAGTTTTCTGGTTAAGGTCACATCATATGTATAATTTGCATGATAAGAAAAATATAACTTGGTGCAATAATAAGTATAGAGGGTTCTGGTAATAGGACACATAAATGTACATGAGACACTAGATAATAAGATGAGAGTAACCTTTCTTTATCAGCAATCTTCTCCTTTTTATTTGCTCCTCTTTTTGAGTTCTTTTTTGTACTCCCTGTACTCCCAACCCCATTCTCATCCACAGCCTTATCCAGCATTCCAGTCTTGGATCTTAATAATAATCATAATCATGATAATAATAATAATAATAGCAGGATTTTTCATTTTTAAGAATTAATGATTTTCAAGAATTAAAGGGAGAACTGGCATGATTTTCAAGAATTAAAGGGAGAACTGACATGATTTTCAAGAATTAAAGGGAGAACTGACATGATTTTCAAGAATTAAAGGGAGAACTGACATGATTTTCAAGAACTTTGAAGGAAAAATGGGAAATTGGCAACATTACATTTTTTTCTCCTTTTTTACAAGTTTAAAATGTCAAGGAGGGGGGGTTAAATTTGTATAATAATAATAATAATAATAATAATAATATATAAACTGTTGAAAGATTCAATCTAATTTTATCTACTTCATATTTGAATATTATAAACCAGAGGGTTTAGCTAGATATGCAATATATGCAATATATGCATTGCAAAATTATAAAGATTTTACAATAATCTTTATTGGACAGTGCACAGGTATATTATTTCCTATACCAACATACAATCAAATTTATTATAAACAAAATTGGTTTTAAAAATCCAACCTTTTTATTGTATTTCTTCTTTTTCCAGTCATTGAAGAACTTCTACTATAATATACAGATATTTTTTATACGTCTTTATAAATTTTTTGAAATAAATTAATATGAAAAAAAATTTGATTTTACAAAGAATAAATTGTACAGGGTGTCCCAAAAAACATGGGAATTCAGTGACGAATTTGATATCGTCTTTTCAAATAATTCTTTGATTTAGTGTAGTGATACCTACTGAGGAAGCTGTAATCTGTAAGAGTTTCGTCTGCTATGTTTACATTTTGTTTGTTTATGTTTTGACTGCATACGGTTGTAGTAAAACAAGAAAATTACAGTAAACAAACAGAGTAAACTTGTCCGTCTTCACTGTTCATCTTGCGGAGACATTATAGACACATCTTTACAGTCTTTTACCCTTTTCATAAAAGAAGCTCTAGCAGACATAATAATATTATGGCTTTTGAAATTAGGTATTACAATGCTAATTCATTACAAAGACGATATCAAATTCGTCACTGAATTCCCATGTTTTTTGGGACACCCTGTAACTAATCGTATTTAATTGTTTAACGCAGATTTGAGATCTTTTCTTCAAATCTTGGGTATATTTAAATTCAGACAACAAATCCACATAATTCTAGGCTATCATTGAGTCTCTCTCTCTTGTAAATTCATTAATTTTAAACAATTTTGACAGAATGTTGAAAATTTAATTAAATTTTAAATGTTTTGAAAGAGTTTAAAATTTCAATTCGTTTGAAGAAAAATATAAATAATTGCCTGGGGTTGAAATGAGAAGGTTTCTCTAAATGAATTGCTTGTCCTATCACTCTGAAAATATAATGATTAAAACAATGTTCTCCCTACATTGCACCCTGGACTAACCAGGGCTAGATGTGTTCACCCTGGACTAACCAGGGATAGATGAGTTCATCCTGGACTAGCCAGGGCTATATGTGTTCACTCTGGACTAAAAAGGGATAGATGAGTTCATCCTGGACTAGCCAGGGCTAGATGTGTTCACTCTGGACTAACCAGAGATAGATGTCTTCACCCTGGACTAACCAGGGCTAGATGTGTTCACCCTGGACTAACTAGGGCTAGATATGTTCACCCTGGACTAACCAGGGATAGATGTCTTCACTCTGGACTAAAAAGGGATAGATGTGTTCACTCTGGACTAGCCAGGGATAGATGTGTTCACTCTAGACTAACCAGAGCTAGATGTGTTCACCCTAGACTAACCAGGGCTAGATGTGTTCACCCTGGACTAACCAGGGATAGATGTGTTCACCCTGGACTAACCAGGGATAGATGTGTTCACCCTGGACTAACCAGGGATAGATGTGTTCACCCTAGACTAACCAGGGATAGATGTGTTCACCCTGGACTAACCAGGGATAGATGTGTTCACCCTGGACTAACTAGGGCTAGATATGTTCACCCTGGACTAACCAGGGCTAGATGTGTTCACCCTGGACTAACCAGGGCTAGATATGTCCACACTGGAGTAACCAGGGCTAGATGTGTTCACACTGGACTAACCAGGGCTAGATGTGTTCACCCTGGACTAACCAGGGCTAGATATGTCCACACTGGACTAACCAGTGATAGATGTGTGCACCCTGGACTAACCACAGATCTAGGAGAGCAACGCAAATTGTTTGTCTAATCGGTCAAATTGTGATCGAAAGTAAAAGCTTGCTGGGAATAGGACAGAACCGTTGAGTTAGTATGAGACAGAATAAAATTTTCAATATCTCGAAGACTACGTATATAAAGGAAATGGACAATGCAAAATATTTCAATAGACTCTCGATAATTTAATGCTTTATGTAATGTTCACAATTTCCTCCGCTGATTCCAAGTTACTTTAAAGAGAAACAAAGTTAAAAATAATCAATTTTCAAAAAGAAAATAATGGATATCTTGAGCATCAGACAAAGCTCCTATGGGTACCGGCGTTGCGAATCTGAGTTCTATAAAGTTCTTTTTTAAAGGAAAGAATAAGACTCCTGTTAAATTACTTGTACGGTTTCTTTTTATCTCGTTTTGTCTATAGTTTAAATATTGCGCCCTAGTATTAAAAATGATTTCAAATCTTTTTTGTTCTTCTAAATATCTCTAACCAAAAAGCAGATTGTGTAAGATTTTAATCTAATTTGAAATTTACTTTATTAATTTGATATGAATTTCACCTTAGATGGGGAAAATGATCCTTCCAGATTTGACACTCTATCTCCTGTGCAGAAAGGATCCCGGAGCTGGGTTTAGGTTCGTAAAAATAATCATTAATCCTGTCCAACATAACCCGAACATTCTCAGTCGTTGCTTTCTCACATTCCTACAAATATATTAATATTATCATTTGGGTTAAAATGGAACTGATTACTCGCAAATTCCTGTATCTTTGAAGCCTATTGACTTAAAAAGAAGCAATTCCTAAAGAATATTTTTTTTTGAAAATTACATTACAATGTGATATTTTATCTTAACTTTGATATTTTTAAACTTTGATTTTTTGACCGGCCAAAATTCATTGTTTAAAATATTGAAGGCTCACGACATCAAGTAAGTATGTACAAAGATTAGATATTTGGAAGCGCATGATCACTTCCTTTGCTTTCAAAATCTCACCCGTTTGCTGATTCACGGTGATTAAGGGTTTATTGATTGGTTGTCTTCCCTTTCATAGCTTTCTTTTCAATCGGCTATGCAACGTATGTTTTAATTCATGCACTGTTTGGGAGCTAAACGCACGGCTTATTAAGTTTTTTTTTAATGGCTGCTGAATGACGGATTTAAATTTGACTTAAATATTAAGATACGACTCATGCACTGTTAATTTATGCGTGGATTAAGAAATCAAATATTTAAATTCAACACTTACATCATCAGCCCAGGATAGCGAGCTGTCAGTTCCTCTGTCATATAAACTAGACCAGGAGAAACCAGATCCACACCCGTCCTGTACTCCTCTATATAATACAATATGATATAAGGAGAAACCAGATCCACACCTGTCCTGTACTCCTCTATATAATACAATATTATATAAGGGGAAACCAGATCCACACCCGTCCTGTACTCCTCTATATAATACAATATGATATAAGGAGAAACTAGATCCACACCCGTCCTGTACTCCTCTATATAATACAATATTATATAAGGAGAACCTAGATCCACACCCGTCCTGTACTCCTCTACATAATACAATATGATATAAGGAGAAACCAGATCCACACCTGTCCTGTACTCCTCTATATAATACAATATTATATAAGGAGAAACTAGATCCACACCCGTCCTGTACTCCTCTATAATACAACATGATGTAAGGAGAACCTAGATCCACACCGGTCCTGTACTCCTCTATATAATACAATATAATATCAGGAGAAACTAGATCCAGACCCGTCCTGTATTCCTCTATATAACACAAAATGATATAAGGAGAAACTAGATACACACCCGTCCTGTAATCCTGTATATAATACAATATGATATAAGGAGAAACTAGATCCACACCCGTCCTGTACTCCTCTATATAATACAATATGATATAAGGAGAAACTAGATCCACACCCGTCCTGTACTACTCTATTTAATACAATATGATATAAGGAGAAACTAGATTCATCCCCGTCCTGTACTCCTCTAATCTATATGCAAAACAAGGAGAAACAAGACCCATTTTCGTCCTGTAATTCTTCCTTTTTTTAGTTTATCTTATCTAATTTAAAAATTCAGTTCCTCTACTATTTGTCTGAACCAAAGAATTCAATCAATACACATCATATTCACATTTTACAAAATCCTGTTTATTTAAATATATTATTTTATTTCATTCTACTTTTTGTAACCCTTGTGAGTACCTTCATCCAACCTACCTCCTTTCTTCTCCTCCCCTTGTTAATAACCTTGTCAGGTTTCCTGTTCCAAGTTTTATTACCTGAGTTCTCTGTTGTAACATTCCTCATCCTGCTCTCGGACGGATTGGAGCGGATAAGGTTCCCGGAAGGAGTGAAGGGAATATGGTTCTTGAAACGACTGGAGGGTTCTGGATGGTTCTCTTGAAGTATTCTGTATGTATCCTGGTTCCATGTAGGAGTTAACACCAAAAGGTTCTCTGGATCCGCTGTACTGGTGTTCCCTTGTTCCTCCGTAGTGGGGTTCCCTGGTTCCTCCGTAGTGGGGTTCCCTGGTTCCTATTCTCAACTCTTATTGTCATATTTCTCTGAAAGAAATAGTTTAAAAATAAATGTATTTTTATTTTTAACTATTTTCCTATTTAATTTATTTAATATTTCATGCCAGACAACTTTTTGATTTTATGGATGATTGAAAGGATCTTTTTATAATTGCCTAAAACTAAAAGTTTGGATTGAAATCATTAGTGTAACTATTGGTCTGGAGTACTTTGTTTTCTAAGCTCTTGGTTGCAAGAATTCGCTGTATTTACCTGAGCTACCGGAGTTTTATCTCCGTCTTCGTCCTGGAGCTGGAACCCAAACCCAGGAATATCCCGGATAACATCGGGTTTCATCTCCTGACGACTCATCAACCGATTTCGTGATCTTGACGCACTATTCATTCTTGACGCACTGTTTATTCTTGACGAACTGCTCATTCTTGACACACTTCCCAGTCCTGATGTGCTGTTTAATCGTGACGCACTTCCTATGAGTGTACCACTTCCCAGTCTAGAGCTTGAACTCCCAACCCTGGATCCGCTCCCAACCCTACTCTGAGAGAACCCGGATAAACCGTCCTGTCTTGTCGCACCTCCATGTTTCTCCTTCCTTTCAACCTGAAATAGTTTTATTCGCTTCCTATAAACATAAACTTTATTCATTTCAGATTCAAACTTTTACACTCATCATTATACAGCTCTCTAAACAGGGGCGTATACAGTAATTTTTCTGCTGTATACGCCTCCCCCTCTATTTACAGTATTGGTATTCCATGTCATCTGTATTACAATATACATTACTAGCCTGAGAGGGCGCTTCGCGCCCATCTTCTAAATTAATTGTGAACATGTTCTCTTTGTGTACATCGTAAAACAAAACAAAAATAATTCGCGGATTTTCACAAAAAATTTCGTGGATTTTCAAAATTTTCAAAAATTTAATCAAGATCGAATTTTGATGGAGACAAATATTTGAAATTTTGATCATTCATAAACCTTCCCTGGAGTCCCTAGATGTCCCACAAAAAATTTGGGCCCGATCGGTTCTGCCGTTTTGACGTTTATTGGATACAAACAAACAGACAAACAAACAGACAAGCCAAATTTATATATAGATACAGTTTGACCTGAAAAACATAATAATGAAGTGAATACCTTTATATCAAATGATTCATATGTCATTTCCCCGTGAACATAATAATATTGAATTAATATTTCCTATACATGTATATATAGATAAATAAAATCTTCAAATATTTTCAAGAAAAATAGAAACAGACCACGTTTTGGAATGCTTGTAAGACGTATGACCTTTTCCTGATACAATCTGTTAACATTTATGGAAAACTAGCTGAAAGGTTCGTCATTCCCATGTTTATTGAGACACCCTTTACTTTATACACTATACATTATACCAGAGGTTGAAGTTTTCAAGGACAAATCAATATTTTCCTGATATTGAAAATATTTTCAAAATCTAACTGACAATTCTCAGAATTTAATTTAAAATTTTTATTAAAATTCATTATTACACAATTTTAGACACTTTAATTTAAAAGTTCCAACTCTCGATATATTTTAACTCATTCATGTTACAAAAGTAATCCTGAAAACCATAAGTTAGCCATATCTAATTAATGATTTTTACATCTTTTATTTTATTCATGCTAAAGGGATACCTCAAAATAAAAATGCTTCCGCGTATTACAATAGCATTAAAAAAAAATAATTTCTCTTGCGGAACTATTTTGCCAAAAGGACAATATTTATTTTGATTTTTTAAAGCACCAAAATAGACTTGAATGACAAAACACAGATTTTAGTCAACTAAAAGGAACATGATTCTTTACCACAAACTCAAATTGTCTAAGCCCTGCAATAAATGCTGTTTGAACATACCTATATATATGCGTTGTACAATGTTTAAGGATCTAACTGCGTCAATCCTTAAATACGTAAAACTTATAATGCGATTCTATTAGCGTAATATTGTGAATACGTATTGGAACCTACATGTAACATGGAGATTTAGAAATAGACATCAGTTATAACCAGAACTCCGCTTTGATTACTGTGTAGAGTAATTTGGGTTTCGTTGAAACATACGAAGTGAGATCGTACCTTAAGTATTGGTATTGATCTATTTGATAGCCAATGGATTGTAGCGGTGTAGATCATGTCCTGTTTGAGACATCGATCAATTGATTGCTAGTGTCCGTATTGACACCGATAGTTCCTGGGATTGTAGCTGTGTGGATTCTGTCCTGTTAGAATTGAATCGTGGACTAGTTGAACCTGGACTGATACAGTTTATGTGAAGAACTTTTAAGAGTACGGCATATCTTTGCAACCTGATTGTGGAAACCTGTAATAGCTTAAACTTGGATTATTGATATATCAAAAATCAAAGTTCGAAATATCTAAGGTATACGACGTTGGATTGCACATACATAGAGATTAGAAATTCAGAGTTTGTGGCAAAGACTCATTTTTTGTTTAACAGGCCGGAGGTGATTTTGATTCAGTGAAATTTAATAAATTCCAAGTTAACTTTTGCTTCCAAACAAGTGGAAAATGCGTACGATTTTATTTCTGATTGAGTACTAAAAATATAGTTTTGTAAATATTTGTTTTGTAATAGTGTGTGAAAATTGAAGGTTTTTGCAGAGTTCTAACCATAAAACCATATAAACTATTTATTATTAATGAAGACCTCTGCATTTTTAATCTAAATTGTAATGTTGGTCTAAGAAGTCTGTCAGATTTGATTAATTATAATAACAGGAGTAGAGTAGACAAATAAACCTTCCATTATAGACAGACAGATAGACAGACAGATAGACAGACAGATAGACAGACAGATAGACAGACAGATAAACAGACAGATAGACAGACAGATAGACAGACAGATAAACAGACAGATAGACGGACAGATAGACGGACAGATAGACGGACAGATAGACGGACAGATAGACAGACAGATAGACAGACAGATAAACAGACAGATAGACGGACAGATAGACGGACAGATAGACGGCCAGATAAACAGACAGATAGACAGACAGATAGACAGACAGATTGACAGACAGATAGACAGAAAAGAAGAAAGATAGGAAGACGGACAATAGAGAATAGAGATTAGAGATTAGAGAGAGATATACAGATGAGGGTGTCCCGCGAAACATGAAAATTAAGTGATGACTTGAAGGTAGTTTTAGATCTTTGAAAAAATGAGTGGCATAATGTCATGTTTCGTGGGACACTCTGTGGTGGGATAATGTCATGTTTCGTGGGACACTCTGTGGTTAAATATTTACATTCATATAGTAAATCCATCAAATATTAAGTTTACAGGGGAATTTTGCGTATCATTAATTTCAATTAAGTTTGAAATTTAACATATTATGAAATAATCGAAGGAGTACTTTTTCACCTTTGTGTTTCTCAAGTTTCCAGGTATAGGAGAGAATATAGATGGATCCACGGGTTGACCGTATAGTATAGGCTGGGTAGACTGAAGGAAATAAAATATAATATACTAGGATTTTAGGGCGCTTCGCACCATGCATATTCTATTTTATTTTCAATTGTGAACATGTTCTCTTTGAATACATTGTAAAACAAAAACAAACAAAAATTTCGTGAATTTTATCAAAATAAATTGTGGATATTCAAAATTTTCAAAAATCGTATATTGTTACAGGCAAATTTTTGAAAATTCGATCATCCATAAACCTTCCCTTGGGTCACGCGAGGTCCCGCAAAAAATTTGGGCCCGATCGGTTCAGCCGTTTTGACGTTTATTGGACAAAGAAACAGATAGACAAACAAAGCATATATATATACTTGGCTATTAGGGTGCTTCGCGCCCATCTTCTATTTCAATTGTAAACATTTTCTCTTTGTAAACATTATAAAACAAAAAACGAAGATTTCGTAGATTTTATAAAAAAAAATTCTTGGATTTTCCGAATTTTTAAAAATCGAATTTAGCTAGAGACAAATTCATAAACCTTCCCTGGGGTCACGTGAGGTCCCACAAACAATTTAAGCCCGATATCGGGGTAAACTGTTTAAACGTTTATTGGATATAAACAAACATAACACCAAGACAGACAAGCAAAGTATATAAATAGATACTAGGAAACAAGGATAGAGGGATGCAGGAATACTAGGATACAAGAATGCTGGAATACTATAGGATACAAGGATACAGGGATGCTAGGATACTAGAATACAAGAATGCTGGAATACTAGGATACTAGAATAACAGAATAACAGAATACTATTTAGTATACTACTGTGAACTTAATGTAAAGGATGAAAGGATGAAAAGATACTAATAAAATAGAATACTAGGAAACTAGCATAATTGTTTAAACTTTAAAAAAGATGCAAGGATACAAGCAATGTATGTTTATTTTATAAATCAATTGAATTTGATGATTAGGTGCAGAAGGTTCCAGGGAGGAAGAGGAAGAAAATTCATTGTCAGATTAAGAACATCAAAACAAATATTTTTTCTGTAGTAATCATGGTAACAGATATTTACAAAACATAAGTATTTTTTTGAAGCGGTTACCTGCTTAATCATCCCGTGCATAGCTTATTTTTCTGCATTTTTCCCTGGAAACTCACAAATTGCTATTATCACGGGCAGCCGTAGTACATTTGAATTTCCGAGCCGGGTCAACCTTTCCGGTCCCAGTTTGTACTGTGCCGCACAGACATTGGGTTAATGAAGCAGACAATCAACAGGAGTAGCCGGTGCGACAAGGTTGACGCGGTCAGACTTTATGCTTCATTTATGTTGAATTTACTTTTACTAAAGGGACAGAGGTGCATGTTATAGAGTTAGTTATTTGTTCACTGGAATTCAATTCTAACTTCAAAGTAAAATATTAATAATTATTCTATTCAGCGTCAAGTCACAATTTTTATAGTTTAAAATAAATTTTTCGGATATTTAAAAATAATTTTTCTAGGTTTTTTTTAATTACTAGAACTGGTACGATTTTGTAATCTCTATATCTTAATTTTACTCCTCAATATAAGAAAAAATCTATTTGGTTGTATGTAAGAAATTCAAGTTCTTTGTTCTTCTAAACAGCTCATCGGAAAAAAGGAGTCATGATTAAAAACTTTTTTTCCTTTATTTTTAAGTTATTTTTATTTATCTAAAAAACTTTAAATTGAAATTGCAGTATTTCAATATGTTATTTTTTAAATGTTTTAAAAAATATTGGATAAAAATCAATTTTTGTAAATTAAATAAAAAGTTAAACTCAAGTTAAGTTCAAGTAAATAGCACGGAAGATTAAAAATGTTTTCAATCATAACTCTTCTTATTGAAGAGCTACATAAAATCAAAACTAGAGGACAATGCTAGACAATTCTGAAACAATTGTTTGGACAGCCTCAACTTTAAATTGTCGCAACGCTTAGGCCTGTGGTTTAACCTCACCAACTTAAGTATACTTTTTTGTAGCACTAGACATGTACATTTTAAATATGCAACACGTTTTATTCTGGCATGTATTTACTGTCCTGGTATTCAAGTATGCAGGATATGTATTTACTGTCCTGGTATTCAAGTATACAGGATATGTATTCACTGTCCTGGTATTCAAGTATGCAGGATATGTATTAATAGATAGATCTTATCTTTTCACATCATGCAATATCAAAATATTTTTAAATATAAACTAATATCTTCATTTTAAATTGATTTTTGAAATAAACCACCAAAATTTTTTTTTTTGTAAGATAGATTGAATGAAAATTTGTTATGTCTAAACTTTCATAATGACATTGACAAATGGTTTAATTGTATGCATAAATAGAATCTATGTTCTATTTTTAAAATATCAATATTTTTAAACAGCTAGACAATAGTTTTGTAATATTTATGTTTCACTTTATCTGTTTAGTGTTAGTTTTGTAGCAAAATATAGACTTTTCCCACCGCGTTATTATATTTAACTTGTTTATATATTTTTATTATTCTGTGGTTTTCAATTGATGACGAGATCTACACTGACAATCAGAAAGCAGGTTTTCCATCGTTGTCAAGCCTACCTTCTGTTTTACCTTTTCTACCCTATCCGTCCTCCAGCAAGGTCACGTGATCCTTCAACCAATAGGAAATCAGCTCAACATTATTTCAACCAATCAGAACAAAGTTACTGTACGGTTTAACCAATAATAGGAGAGAAAGGAAAGGGAATTCAAAGTTGTTTAATGTCAAATTCCTTCCTATTAGTATAACACGAAGAACGTGAATGGTATATGTATTCATGATGTTTTCTTATTTGGTATTAATAGTCTTTCTCATTGTCGCGGTCAATATTGTTTTAATTATTATTATTATTACTGTTATAATTACGTGTCCTAACTTAGAAAACAATAAAACATCTTTCGTAGAACAAAATTGATAAGAATGAAACACGCAATTTACAGATTTAAAAGATATTTATTTCTAAATGTTTCAGACAGAAAGTATGCAGATTATTAAATAGAATTTCAAATTCTTGGAGGTGAATTTCGATCTTTTAGGATTTTTAACTCAGGTATAATTTATTCTAATATCAAAAAACTTATTACACCCTCTCTTAGGACTGAGGTTTAATTACGACAAACGAACACAATTTAAAACAATTTAAAACACATTGCTATGAAATATTTCTCAAAGTTTCTTCCTAGTTTTTTCTTTTTTTTTTTTTTCTTGGAAATGTTCTCCAACTGTTTTCGGAATAGAAAATGAAGATAACAATTTAGAAAATGGAAAAATTAAAAATTCATAAAGTTTGGATGGACAAATTTAAGAAAAATAATACAAAAATGATATTTTCTTGTCATTTGTAAATTTTGGTGCGAATTCAAAATAAAATACTTTAGTTTGAGTTGAACAGGTTGAAAATCAAGATTTTGAGAATTTGGATTTGTGAGAAATAAACTAGTTTAATTCAAACCAAAAATAAAAATTGTATGTAAGGGAACACATTTTTCTTAAAAGAACCGCTGTTTGGTTACAATATAACCAGTTCGTTCTGCACTGTTTTACACTCGACACTCAAAAATGTAAAATTTAATAAACCGTATCCCTCTTCTCTACTCGATACATGACTTTCATATAATTAATCTATTTTTAATCGATATTCTACCTCCCCTCCTAACCACCTCTCTATTCTACTTTTAAACTTATTTATAAGCAGAATTTGGTTTGGTTCGGATCTCTAAAAAATGCAGTTTTTTTCGTTTTTTTTATAATTTTCTTTTACTTGATATTCAAAACTAGATTAGGACTTCCAAAGAATCTAAAGATTGGAGAAAGATTATTTATTTTGCTATTTTTACTTTTTACTTGTTTTAAGAAATAAGAAGTTATATTGTCAGTTTGTCTCTGACTGAGTTTTAAAATCTAAAAATAACTGTGACATAAAGAGAAAATATTACTCGCCTCCAACTCTAATTTTAGAAACCCTTTATCTTTGTATAAAGTTATAACGTAGCAAAATCTCCGTAAATTATTCTCTTTTTATGAATTGTACGATATATTAACATCGTTATCTTATAAACTTTATTCTAAGCAAAAGTATTTATTTTTTAACATAACTTAACACAATTGTGAATTAGGAACGTAATTCTTTTAATGGGGGTAGATAGCACAGTGCAATGGTGGGGTAGATAGCACAGTGCAATGGTGGGGTAGATAGCACAGTGCAATGGTGGGGTAGATAGCACAGTGCAATTGTATAATCATACAATGAATCTAACTTTAAAAACTCTGTTAAATAAACTTGTGAACAGTGCATTTAATTTCAGGTTTCCAATATGTCGGCATCTCCAGCTGTGATAAAACAGACCCAGGAGAGCCTTGGCAAGTTTATTAAGAAACCTCCTCTCACAGAGAAATTATTGAGCAAACCTCCCTTCAGGTAATATCCTCCCCCCTCCCTCCCTCTTCACTTCCTCTTCCCTCCTCACTTCCTCCCTCCCTGCATCCCTCACTTCACCCCTTCCTCCCTATTTATGTTTCCTGAAGTTTAAATTTTCTTGCTCCCCCAGCTGAACAAACCCTAGCTCATGGTGTTTTTTTTTCGTTTTAGTTTTCTTGCTCACACAGCTGAAAATCTTATATGTTGGTTCCTGAAGTTTTAGTGTTCTTTTTCTGCATGTGTATAAACCTTCAAGGTGTTGCCGTTAGTTTAGTTTTTTTCCTCCTCCAGCTAAATAAACCATCATGGTGTTTCCTCTTGATTTAGTTTTCTTGATCCCCCCAAGCTGAATAAAACCTACATGGTTTTTCCTTAAGGTTTAGTTTTCCTGCTCCCCAGCTGAATAAACATGAAGCTTCCTTTAGTTTTAGTTTTCTTGCTACCCAGCTGAATAAACTTGAAGCTTCCTTTAGTTTTAGTTTTCTTGCTCCCCAGCTGAATAAACATGAAGCCTCCTTTAGTTTTAGTTTTCTTGCTCCCCTGCTGAATAAACATGAAGCCTCCTTTAGTTTTAGTTTTCTTGCTCCCCAGCTGAATAAACATGAAGCCTCCTTTAGTTTTAGTTTTCTTGCTCCCCTGCTGAATAAACATGAAGCTTCCCGTATTTTTGTTTCTTGCTCCCCAACTGAAAAAAACATAAAGTTTCCAGTAGTTTATTTTCTTGCTCCCTATCTGAGTCTGTTTTCTCTTGCTGACTCAACGGTTTGATTCAAATACCTAAGACCTGTCAAGAAAACACGAAGGGATTGTAGATAATCATTTATTTAGTTTTTTGAAAAGATCGGAAAAGTTTTGATGAGATATAAGAGGGGTTAAAAGACTCAATTTACTTTATTGATTTTTAGGAATATTAAAGAGATATCAAATTGGATTATATGATATTTAAGGACATTAAAGGGATAGCAAAGGATTTTATGCTTTATAGGGAAATTATTTATAGGAAATTTAAGGGTTTTTACTTGACCAAGGGTTCCAAAAAAACTAATTTATCAATTTACTGTTTCATGAACAATAAAATAAATTAGATTGGAAAAGGGATGACTTGAAAAGGGATAACTTAAAAAGTGATGACTTAAAAAGGGATAACTTAAAAAGGGATAACTTAAAAAGGGATGACTAAAAAAGGGATGACTTAAAAAGGGATAACTTAAAAAGGGATGACTTAAAAAGGGATAACTTAAAAAGGGATAACTTAAAAAGGGATGACTTAAAAAGGGATAACTTAAAAAGGGATGACTTAAAAAGAAGGGATGACTTAAAAAGTGATGACTTAAAAAGGGATGACTTAAAAAGGGATGACTTAAAAAGTCAAGGAAATTCATTTTGAATTTTTCCTACCGAAAAAAGTATTTATTAACAAAAAATTTTCCTTTCAATGAACAAAATATACAAATAGCCTTAAGAAGATTCTGTTATTAAAAAAGGCGCAAGATGTACCCCTAGCTCTATACTTCTAGAGGCATATTTTTATTTGCCCACCTTGTATACTTGTGCAGGTTTCTCCATGATGTATTCACGATAGCAATGAAGGATACTGGAGCAATGCAAGGTCAGTAGATACATATCTTGATAAATATAACTTGGATAAAGCAATTTATTATATAATATAGCAGAGTATAGTCGTAATATGTGGTTTGATTTTGTAACCATATAGTCGGCCATTTTGTGATAATTATAAAGTTGTCGTCTCACGGTAAACTGGAATTCCTGAATAAAAGTCCAGCGAGTCTTAACTTTCAAACCCATTTTCACGAGATGCAGATTTTCCATATTTGCTATTTTATAATTTTTCGCTGATTGAGTTGATTTTTCATAATATGTTTTAATTGTTATGATCTGAGAGTTACTTATAAAAACATTTATTCCTGTTTCGAGGGTTTTTGGTAATGAAGACGACATTTTTATATTTTCCAGGAATGTTTGAAAACAAGTTGTAAGCTAAATATTATTTTAAAAAACAAAATCAAAACTAGTATGAAATATCAACTATATACAAATGTGGCGAAAGATAATCGATGACTATAGGTCGTAATATCTGAATGGTTTGTTTGAAATTAAATTGACTTTTTTACGGTCTAAGTCGTATGTTGCAATTTTCTCAATTTGTATGGACGCTAAGTTATTCGTTATGAGACGTCTTTAACAATTTTCTCCTTATAGATAGACAGATAGAACAGATAGAAGTAAGATTAGTAGCGATCAAAAGCGCTTTTTTATCGCATTAAGCCTATACCCCCTTTCATTTTTCACGAACACTCCCTTTAAGAGTATATGTCTTTAAATCCAAGACGAACAATATACTGAAACAATAAATGTCAATTATAAACTAATAATTGGGAATTGTTGTCCTCGTCATGTTTAATAAAATATTGGTTATAGCTGTTATTATCAACTATGACTCTGAATATGGGCCGGTGTCCCAAAAACCTTTTCAATTTGTGTTCATTTCTAACATTCATTGTTAGAAATGGGCCCAGTGTTAGTTTTGGAACTAATGTCCCCAGAAAATGGTTCACGACTAAACTATTTATCCTTCCGCTGAAAACCAATTAAACACAGCTATTCATAATTTTTGTGCTCATCCTCATTTATTTTCTGCAGATAAGTTAAATTAGAAATTATATTAGATCAGATTTAAATTCATCTAATCTTGGCAAAGCCAAGTATTTCAGATTATTCCTGTTTTTTAAACTTCTTGGAACTAATTTGATGAAACGTATTTTTCTTATTAAATCAATTATTTTTAGTTCAAAGCATAGAAAAGCAATTAAAGAGATAACTCGACCTGGTTTCTATTAGAAATATATAGTCTTATTCTTATCTGTTTTCTGTATACAGATAGTATTCTCCATCTTAATAAATCTGACAGGATTAGAAATAGTTTATTAGCAACTACACCTACATTTTCCTATAGGATACGCTCAGTAGTTTATTAGCAACTAAAATACATTTTCCTGTAGGATATGCTATCTAGTTTATTAACAGCTAAACATACATTTTCCTATAGGATACGCTCAGTATTTTATTAGCAGCTAGACCTACATTTTCCTATAGGATACGCTCAGTAATTTATTAGCAGCTAAACCTACATTTTCCTATAGGATACGCTCAGTAGTTTATTAGCAGCTAAACATACATTTTCCTATAGGATACGCTCAGTATTTTATTAGCAGCTAGACCTACATTTTCCTATAGGATACGCTCAGTAGTTTATTAGCAGCTAAACCTACATTTTCCTATAGGATACGCTCAGTAGTTTATTAGCAGCTAGACCTACATTTTCCTTTATATATACGCTCACTAGTTTATTAGCAGCTAAACTTACATTTTCCTATCGGATACGCTCAATAGTTTATTAGGAGCTAAACATACATTTTCCTATAGGTACGCTCAGTAGTTTATTAGCAGCTAAACATACATTTTTCTATAGGATAGGCTCAGTAGTTTATTAGCAGCTAAACATACATTTTCCTATAGGATACGCTCAATAGTTTATTAGCAGCTAAACCTACATTTTCCTATAGAATAGGCTTAGTAGTTTATTAGCAACTAAACATACATTTTCTTATATATATACGCTCAATAGTTTATTAGCAGCTAAACCTACATTTTCCCATAGGATATGCTCAGTAGTTTATTAGCAGCTAAACATACATTTTCCTATAGGTACGCTCAGTAGTTTATTAGCAGCTAAACATACATTTTCCTCTATATATACGCTCAGTAGTTTATTAGCAGCCAAACATACATTTTCCTATATATATATACGCTCAGTAGTATATTGCTAAACATACATTTTCCTATAGTAGCTTAGTAGTTTATTATTATTGGAAAAATAATAAAATGTAGAAAATTTTCATTTAAAAATAATTCATAAAAGTTCGGTTGATTAAGAATTTTACCTTTCGCTCGGTACACTCGCACTCTAGTATGCCGGGTCCATTAGCGCCTGATCCAATCAGGGTTCAGCCATGTGTTTGGTGTCTATTATGAACCAATAGAAATTGCTTGGCGGTAAAATCTATCTTTCTTTCTAGCTATCCAATTAGAGATGAATCTTTAAATCGGCGCTATAACAGTAAATGGAAATATTTACTTCTACTGAAACTATAGTGCTCGACCCATGTACACCATATTGAAAATATAAAATTCTCTTTTTTGAATAATAATTTAGGTTGAATTTATTTATTTTTATTCTAAGGATTATTCGAAGATGTTGAACTAGATTCTAATAATGTAAAGGTAAGAAATCAGAACCTGTCAAAACATTTTTATTTCGAGGAATAAAAGTCACATAAAAAATGCATCCGAATGCATTTTTATTATTATATTGCAGAAAATTGCTTTATGTTTTTATTTTTCTTTCTAAATGTTCTATATTATAGAAAATACTGGTTTAAGTTTACAAAAGAAATAAAATTTCAATGGAAAGACAAAATGTTATATCAAGATCTATTATCCCCCTACACACTACAGAATTTAGATTTTTAGCTTGAAAAGTTAAAATAGACATTTAGATTTTTAATGAAAGTCAATATTTTTGATACGAATATACTTTACACCAAAGGCCGAATTTAAAGAATTTGAGCCGCGGCTTAAATTTAAGCCTGTGTTCAAATATGATTGGTTTCACTTACAATTGTAATCAATTTTTCAATATTTAAGCCGGCGCTCAATTGAAACCGGTTTTTGGAGGATTTGAGACGCGGCTTAAATTCATTAAATTCGAACATTGAATGTTGTTTGTTACGTGACTATTAAGTAATATTAAAGAGACTGTAAGCGTACTTTCAAGTGACCCTCCAGGCAAAGATTACAATGTCCGATTTACAACGGTACCCTAAAACCTTTATATCTAAAAAAGTGCACGCTTTCAGTCCCTTAAATACAGTTGGGAAAAAAATCGAAATTTAGAAGAAAAAATAATTGGGGAAAAAATATCATGATTTATCCCTCGACACAGAAACTGATCCTTTGCCAAAACATCTAATCATTTAATCCCCATATCTTTGCAAACTCATGGTGCAAATCTTTAATTTTTTCAACTTTGACTATTTGATATTGCAGAATTTTTTGTTTGAAATATCTAAGGTCTACGAAATAAAATTGCAAAGATAAAGGATTAGAAAATTAACTTTCGAGACGAGGACTGAATTCCTTAGACATACATAAATGTTTAAATCGTTAAATGAAAAAGAAATTCTGGAACCAAATTTTATGCATAGCTTGAAGTAGCTGAACTAGGTTCAAACATTTCTCGAAATACGAATTAAACGTAATTAAACTACCTCTCTTTATTTATTAATTTTGGTTTTAGAATTATTTTATAGTTTTAAATTATGTTTATTTTACTGTTCAGGAGAAAGAGGCCAAAGTTTTATATTTAAGTAAAATAATTGACTGTCTCTCCTTAGCTACAGATACAAACCTACAGGTCATTTTTACGAACCTTTTCCTTAAAAAGAATCCTAGGAGCGCAATATGTCATCAGAAAATCTTCAATTTATAAATTCTGCATAAAAAATCCGTATTTGATTTCTTTAACTTAAAATATGTTTAAACCAGAAACTCTAGAATATGAAGACGACTTGTACACTGAAGTTGTGATTTTAAATTGTCCAATGAACATAACACACAGCAGTTGTGCAGTCAAAACTATTTATGCTAAATAAATGATTTGTAAGTTGTAACTAGTAAAACTATTTGCTTAATTTAACAACATAAAATATATTTAAGTATCGTTTTCATATTCCAGAGATTTTTGGTTCTCACTGTATAAGATGTACAAAAAATTAACATATATTTAATCTTTTTCAGTTAAAGAGTATCCATGATAAATCCATATATTACATACAGGATTACCCAAAAAAGATGAGACTTTAAAGATTTCTAGGTTCTGCATTGAATGTCGTCTTTTAACGGATTATTTAATGCATTGGCAAAGAGCGAAACCTGTTTACAGTTGCAGGGAGTCTGGATCTTCAGGAAACACACACTAGACAGTGTACATTCCGTAAAATTGTCTGTATATCTCTGAAGTCTCATCCTTTGTGGATAACCCTGTATATCTAGGCTAAACCTGGAAAGATAGTAAGCGGCCAGGAACCTGAGAAAACCAACCAGTTACTCCAAGCTCTTGCCAACGTCATTGAAAATAAGGTTTTTTCTCTCTCGGAAATATTTTATTATAAATTAATCATGATATCAAAGTGGCAGCAAAAATATTAATGGCGAGGGGGGGCTAATGACTGCATTTGGTATATATTTAGTTCTCCGAAGAGGGGGCCCCCCCCCCCAGAAACTTATTTTATGTCGTCACGAATTTTCTAAATTTTTTGTAATCAACATTTATCTTTGCTATTTAAATTTAATCTTTTTAGATTGACACAACTGATGCTGTTGCTCGGGTTAAAAATGGAGAAAAGCCGGATTTAAAAAAGAAGCCTGCGAAAAAGAAAGAAATTGAAACAAAGACGACAAAAAAGACTCCTGACAAGAAAAACCGCGAAAATAAGGAAAATCGTGAAAATAATCGACGCAGTTCTGGGAAGCCTACAAGTAAAACTGGAGCTAAAGAGAGTCCTAAAAAACCTAAACCTAAATCCCCGTCTCCTGAACCGGAGCCAGAACAGGTAAATGTTACAACTTACAAGAACTGAGGCGGGTTATTTTGAAGAATAATATTAAACATCTCACTTTAATCTCCAATGATATAACTCAAACCTTAATGATCTATATAGATAAAGTAGTAATCTCTGTTAGTTTGTCCGATCATTACTTATAAACCCCTTGACCGATTTGCTTCAAGTCTTTTGGGAAACTTGGTAGAACCAAGGAGGGTTCTTAGCTTGGGTTAAAAATTCTAAGCTGAGTGAATTTACTTTTAAAGAGAAAGTTTAGTTTCCCCGGCAAAGGTGGGTTCTCAAGCCATATAGTTTCACAGTAGAAGCCTGGGAACCCAGCTTTGTCTAGAAACCGAACTTTCACTATAAAAGTAAAAACCATTCAACCTAAGCTCTTAAACCGAGCTAAGAATATTTCCATGTATGCCGAGTTCATTAGCGCCTGATCCAATCAGGGTTCAGTCATGTGTTTGTTGTCTATTCTGAACCAATAGAAATAGTGTGGGGGTTACATCTATCTTTCTATCTATCTCATCATCCAATTAGAGTTATGAATCCTTCAATCGGCGCTATCAGTAAATGGAAGTATTTACTTCTACTGAAACTATAGTGACCAAGCTCCCCAATAGTTACAAATTTGAGGCAAATCCGTGAAGGGGTGTAAGCGTTATGATCGGACATACAAACAAACAAACAGAGATATCCACTAGGCATAACAAATTCTAACATTTGACATTTGACATTTTTTAAAACATACCTTTGATGTAGATTTGGAATAGGGCATACACAAGATAATATCAGTATTTAAAATAATTAGATAGAATTCAAAGTCGAATGAAGTAAATTTATTCTCAACGAAATTTCTATTAAAACACTTCATCAAAAACTTTTTATTAGAAGATTTTATAAAATTTATAATTGATATCATATTACAGGCCCCGGATTCACTAATAAACGATGAGCCTGAACCCCCTCCTCTTGACATGGAGCCGGAAGAGGAACCACCATCCCTCCCTCCCGCACCAGTTGAAATGGATCTGCCCTCCTTTCCTCCGTTGATAAATGGCGAGGAGGAGATGGTTAGTTCTGCAGAACTGCATGAGGAACAGAACGGGTAATAATTCGGGGACAGGAATATAGGGGAGGAAGAAAAGAGGAGAAAGGGGAGAAAGGGAAGAAGGGGAGATGGGGAGAAAGGGCAGAAGGGAAAAGGGGAGATGGGTAGAAGGGGAGAAAGGGGAGAAGGGTAGAAGGGGAGAAAGGGTAGAAGGGGAGAAGGGGTGATGGATGAATGAGAAAAGAAACGCTTGGGAGAATGGAAAAAGATTATGAGAGATTATTGGGAGGAGAGAAAAGGGTTACGAGATATGATTGGAAGGGGAGAAGGGTTAAAGAAAATATAGGAAGGTAAAAAAAGGATTAAAGAGAGAAGATATTTTTCAGAAGATGGGGAGGGAAGAAGGGGTAATGAGATATTACTAGAAGGAAAAAAGGGGGTTATGAGAGAATATTGGAAGGGGAGAATATGATGGAAGGAAGAGGGTTATGAGGGAAGAAAGGGAGGGAAAAAGAGAAGATTGGAGGGAAGAAGAAGGGGTATTGAGAGTATATATATAAAAGTATATATATATATACATATATAAAAAAGTATATATATACGTATCATCAGAATATTTTCTTTAATTCTTTTTCAAAGAATAGTTCCCATCACACATGTTTTCCTGTACATTTTAAATTTATTCTCATTTAATTCCCTGCTTCCCCCCCCCCCTCAATCTATAACTCTCAATACCCCTTCTTCTTTCCTCCAATCTTCATATATACATATAAATATATATATAAATATATAAAGTTTAAAGCGAATATTTGTGCTACAGAATGCTTTTATCTCGCTTAATAAATTGAAATATCAGAGTACACTCTACACTCTACACTCACACACAAACATTATTGTTTTCTGTTAAAGTCAGAGTAAATTACAAAACCTTTCAGGGGATATTTTACTCCAGGTCCAATTTCCAACTGGATTACATATTGTCCTTTATTTCCTTTACTCTATTTCCAGTCCGGAGAAATTGATAGTTGTCATTTATCAGTTTCCTTTCTTGCTTCCTCAACTCAAAGAAAACGATCTTTTTTTTATTTTTTTTTTATATTCAAACTAAAGTTAGATAAAGTGAGACTTAAATAAGCTAAATTCAAATTGAACCGAAGCTGAATACAAATTGAACCTGAGCTAAATACAAACTGAACCTGAGCTAAATAAAAACTGAACCGAAGCTGAATACAAACTGAACCTTAGCTAAATACAAACTGAACCTAAGCTGAATACAAACTATACCTAAGCTGAATACAAACTAAACCTGAGCTGAATTCAAACTGAACCTAAGCTGAATTCAAACTGAACCAGACCTGAATTCAAACTGAACCTGAGCTGAATACAAACTAAACCTGAGATAAATACAAAATTGAACCTAAGCTGAATACAAACTGAACCTGAGATAAATACAAACTGAACCTGAGCTGAATACAAACTGAACCTGAGCTGAATTCAAACTGAACCTAAGCTAAATACAAACTTAACCTGAACTGAATTCAAACTGAACCTAAGCTAAATACAAACTGAACTGAGCTAAATTCCAGTTGAACCTGAGCTGAATTCAAACTAAACCTGAGCTAAATTCAAACTGAACCTGAGCTAAATACAAACAGAACCTGAGCTAAACTCAAACTGAACCAGAGCTAAATGCAAACTGAACCTGAGCTAAATACAAACTGAACCTGAGTTAAATACAAACTGAACCTAAGCTGAATACAAACTGAACCTGAGCTAAATACAAACTGAACCTGAGCTAAATACGGACTGAACCTGAGTTAAATACAAACTGAACCTAAGCTGAATACAAACTGAACCTGAGCTGAATACAAACTGAACCTGAGCTAAAGGCAAACTGAGCCTAAGAAAATACAAACTGAACCTAAGCTACAAACTGAACCTGAGTTGAATTCAAACTTAACCTAAGCTGAATTCAAACAGAACCTGAGCTGAATTCAAACTGAAACAGAGCTGAGTTCAAACTGAACCTAATGATTTCAAATTTAACATGATCTGAATTTAAACTGAACCTTTAAAGAGACCCTTTATTTAAAGAGAGAGGGGTATGCCCAAATCACAACGGTACCCTGTATTCACACCTTTTGCGGATGAAAAGTTTGTTATATTTTGTAAGTGTTTAATTCAGACAATTTCTAATTCTAATTTCTAATTTCTAATCGTTCCTAAAACTAAAAAAACACAGGTCAATGTAAAGAGAAGCCACAACAATATTAAGGGTATCTTTGTGAATTGATCAAGCACCCTAATTAATGGAGAATCATATAAAACATGTTTATTCGTGTTCCTTCTCAAGTTGAATTAATATCCAACCTGAGTAAACCCATAATCCAATATTTGTCGGGGTTTGAACCAGAAAAAATGAAAAGAAAGAACTAGCCGAATTAGGTACAGATATTTGAACTAAAGTGCAACAGAGAAACGTAGTTCAACCAGCAATACATACTTCCACATACCACTCGACATTCATTAATTGAAACCTCCTCTGTCTTTATTCCATTTATCCAATATATTCCTAATTATCATTATCTAAATAATTATCTTAGTTTTTCCTTAATGAATAATGGTATTTGTTTTGTGAAAACAAAGTAGGTATAATCTTCATCACATGTAGGCTAGAGATTGCATAAATAATTAAAAACAATTATATATTTATTACATTACAGTACACGTTATAGTACAGGGTTAAATGCAAGGATGAGGCTTCAGAGACGATTGTAGGGAATTCATACTGTCTGTTTCCTTTTATTCATGATCCTCTGCAACTTTAAACTTGTTGATTCCTTAGCAGAAAAAATAAATAAACCATTGCAAGACTGTATTCAAGGCCTTAGTCTTAATTAACCTTGGGATCGTCAGATTTGAAGAGATTAAGGTCGTCTTTACAGTCTCATTCTTTATGGATAACCCTGGGTAAAATCATTTGGACGAATTTACAGTATTATACAGAAATATAAGTCAAAAAAGCAAAAAATCTAAAGGAATTTATTGGTTTCTTCTTTTTCGTGTTCCGCTTTATCTTTAATATTATTTAAGTCCTGAGTCTCCTGAATCCGCTCCTCCCAGAAGAGTAATGAGTTCACGCCCCCAGACTGTTAAGGATCGGAAGAAGAGCATTATACCTACCGACCTGGAGTCAGATAAACCAAACCCAGAGGTATAGATTCATGGATATTCAGGGATATATACTGAAATATCCAGATATAGGGATGGAACAAGTAAACTGGATACTGGGATATTTCAGGGGTCGGGATATAATACTTGAAATATTTCAAATTAAAGAATGAAAAGACAATTTAACAAATGAAGATTTTAAAGCTTCTGTAACTTTCATTTACAATTTACATGAATATTTCTTACACGAACTTCAAGTTTGTATTTATTTGGAAAGTTTTAAAATTGGATTTAGTTAATCTTAGGGTATTTGAAAACTGTATCAGCGGTTGACAGATAGAGCTCTCATCTAGTCTTCCCCCCCCCCTCTCCTTGCCTTTGCTGGAACATTAAATGTTTTTTTGTAAAACCGGTAACAGTCCCGAANCCCCTCCATGTTCAAACCGCATATAGGAAAAGTCTCTATAATGTTAAAAAGTATTTATTTAGATTTAAATGGTAGGAAAAAGATAGAATAAAGCGCCTACAATACCCTAACACAAGGGTTCCTTTCGTTTACTTGATATTATGGAGTCTTTTGCATTTTTCAAGAAAGTTTGCAAATTTGCTTGGATTTTAAATTATTTGTTAGTAATTTTACTGCATCAATATTTCATTCTATATTTGACAATTAAATTAATTTTTAAATCAACGGAATTCCTAGTTTGAAATATCTAAGGTCTACGACATTGGACTTCAAAAATATAGGAATTAGGAATCAGAGTTTGTGGCAAAGTCTCATTTCCTTTCTTGTTTCATTTCTCACAGCAAATTTTATTGTTTACACAATTCCAATTAAAAAGTAAATATTTCCAGGTATTGGGTCAGATGGAAGACGATGATCCTATTCGTCCTAGTACAGCTATGAGGGCTGGGTCAGCTCGCCCTAGAACAGGTCGGTGTCTCGTTAAAATGTGTCCTCGACTTTTTTAGAATTTTTATACAACCTTTTTTATTTTGATAAACAAGTAATAAATAGAAGTAACAAGTATAAGAAAAGTTATTTCACAACTATGTTAACTATATTTTTAGAAAAATTCAAATTAAAAGCTTTTATCTTTCCATCTTTTCAGCTAAAACAGGTTTCTTTTGACTTCCATGATTCAGAACAAAACGGGATAGAACATTTTTCTATACCTACTTTGATTATTTTTCAAAAATTAATTTGAAAAAGTTAAAGAAACGATTAAGCGATAGGTTGTCAAAAATCATACAAATTAGAAATATGTTTCAAAATGCCTTTTCTTTTTTACACACTTAAAATGTTTAATTTTTCAATACTAAAATCTTTTTCTAGTTTAAGTAGTAAATTTATCGTCGAAAAAATAGAACAATCCACCACTAATTAAGTGAAATGTAAAAATGTGACGTTATTTAAAACTTTTATATATTTTTTGGAGGTTTTTAAATATTTTGTTCCTCAAAAACAGTTTTGTATTTTTTGTATAATTTATTTATAAATTACTTGCTTACTAGTTTACTATTTACTCATCTATAAATGGTTTTAAGGAAACCCAGCTCTGCCTGGAAACTAAGTTTAAGTTAAACCTTCTCAACTTAGAATTTTTAAACCAATTTAACTGAAAATATTCCCATGGTTCCCCAATTAAAACTATATGTAAATCAGTCAAGGGGTTCAAGACTTAAGGACATACGGGGTGTCCCACGAAACATGACAGTTGGTGAATAGTTTAAAATGTTTTCTTCCATAATATGTCAAGTTGTTTGACACCAAAGAGAATAATGATAAATATTTTATGGCATCCATATTTTAGTAAAATGGATTTCTAAGTAAAATATATTTGAGTATTTTTTAAACTAAATAAACTGTAGCAAGTCTTTAATATCTAATACAGTATATGGAAGAAGACATTCAAAACTATTCACCAACTGTCATGTTTCGTGGGACACCCTGTATATAACCAAACAGACAAACAGAGATTACAACTTATATTTAAATAGATTACAGATTACTCACTCACTCATTTACTTTTTTTATACAGATTTATTGTAAAATATCTTTATTATTATTGTTTGCACAGGAAGAGCCCGACCTCCCAGTGCAAGACCTGCTCCTCCAAAAATACGGTATTCATCTTAAATTAAATTGAAAAAATTCCACTTTGTTAAAGTTTTAGCAAAAAAAGAAGAAACTTGAATTGTTGTAAGGAAAACTTTGAAAAATAAAAGTTTTCAAAAGAATTGAAAATTCAACGAAAATAAACTTAATTTTGAGATAATTGAGCTTGAAATAAAACATCGAAAGAACTCTTATATAAATGTGCTAAGAAAAGATAATTTTAATTTTGATTTAAAATTTTACTTTTTAATTTTGAAGTGAAAGGAAGGAGGTGGCTGAAGAACCTAGACCAGCAACTGCTAAGGAATCCAAACCAAACATTAATTAAACATGTTGCAACAATAATAATAATTCTAAAAACCAAACCAAAAATTAATTAAACATGTTGCAACAATAATATCAATTATAAATTACAAACCAAACATTAATAAAACATATTGCAACTAAATAATTGAAATAATATAATAAAAATCAAAACCATGGTAAAATCAAAAATATTGCAACCATAGATAAATCAAAACAACAGGTAGGACTCTAAATGTCGTCTTTTTAAGATTTATGTGTTTTTCGTTCACAATAACCCTGGCTTGAGGCAGAAGCCCAAAGAAGTTACGCTTAGTCGGCGAAGAACAGGCTCTCTCTCTTTAGAATTTCAAGACAGAGAGAGAGCCTGTTCTACGCTGACTACGCGTAACTCCTTTGGGCTTTTGCCTCAGGGTTATTGTGAACGAAAAACACATAAACCTTGAAAAGACAACATCTATTATAGGGTCCTATTTGTTATTTTACCTAAGCTATGGTTGCAACAATGATATTAATTTTCAAATCAAAAACAAACATTAATTAAACAAATTGCAACAACATTTTAATTCTCAAATCTGTACAACTATTTTTTACACATGTTATGTTGTTGGAACAAGTTGAAAACAACAATCATTTTTCTTAAATCCCAACCAAACATTTCAGTGTATATATTAAATATATTTTACTTTCATTCCACAAAATTTTATCATTGCAAGTTTCTGAATAGAATAGTAGAGACCGAGGAATGTGTTGTTTTGTCATTGTTTACATTTTAGGAATATTCAATTCTTTTCAAATTGTAAAAAGATTAGGGTTTCAACTTTATTTAACACTCTTAGAATTCTAAATAAGCACACTGCTACAAATATCAAAACGTTCAAACAAAACAAGTTTGATGAATTGCCCCAACAACAAACTATTCCAGGGGGAATTAGTTCCAAACCAAACCGAGTTCATGGCCTAGATCTGAACACGGAGTGTCGGGTCTGGGCCAAATGGCGGGTTGGGACTAATGCCTCCTGTATTCTGCAAAGCTTTTAAAACAATCTGTTGGTTTTCTTTAGCCTGTAGCGAACCTGATCCTAGACACTGAAGCAGATGATGATGATGCTGATGAATTCCTTATAGAAGAAGCTCCTAAAGATCCTCTTGTATCTCTGGATTCAGATCCTTTAGCAGAGGTAAATAGACATATTTACTTCTCGAATTCGAACAAAACAGGCCTCTTGTACTGGTCTTAGCTAACGACGTGCGGCATGTACCAGCCCGTGAGATAAGAGAGTTACAGAGATTGATTAACACCTAATATGGGATATTTTCCACAGCATGTTCTATTGTGTACAAGTACTGTACACGACCAATCAGGAGAGATCTGTATTCAGGGATATTTAAGGATCCTTTGAATAGGAAATGCAAAATCTTTAAAAAAAGACAATATTCATAAACTTTATGTTCTAAGTTTAAAATTGGAGTATTTCTTTAAAAGTTGTAAAACTTTTACCCCTGAATGCAACAAGTGTCAGTCAAAAAACATTACATGGAACCGTAGCATGGCGTGCCGGGACACTATAGGCATGCTCATTGCTCAGCCTATCCAGGTAGAGTGTATGCGCAGTCTGTGTAGTCTGCAGTAACTTATCCTATGTAGGCCCGGTTTTAACTTTGATCACTCGGCCAGAATTTTTACAGTATCTTAGGCCTATTTTACCTTCCCCACTAGCTTAGTTTAGTGTGGGGGTCATGTTGATTTAACAGTTTGGTCCCCAAGCCGTGACTTATAATCCAAATTTGACCTATGAAACATAACATTTTGGGCTTTTTCTTTCATACTTTTTTTGTTGGCGGATGAGTTTTTATATTTAATATTGCAAGGGTCGAGTAGAATGCAGCAAACCACAATTCAGCCCAAGGATATAATGCAAGGAAAGTTATTTCAGAAGTGTACGCATCTTTTGTACTGCAGTGTACAGTCTCTTGGCGGTAATGTAAACCCTAGACGGATGTCGAAGCCTGACATGGGATCCATCTTTCACATAAATAATCTATGAAATATTCTGGTCATAGGAAACTATTATGTGAATTATCAAAATTATCAAAATTAAATGCTTTTATCCTCCTCGGATACTAGAGTAACACTGATGTATCTATTCTTGTTTACAAATTCCGCCCAGAGAGAACTGGTTTCAATATGTACGCAGAGTATACGCAACTGCAATTAACTTTCCTTGCATTAGTACCTTGATTCAGCACAAAAAGGTAAGTTCTGAGTCAGTATCCTGGTTTGTGAGTGGAAGGTTGGTTTCATCAACAGTTGAATGGGAAGATGGCTGTATATACATATTTTTATGATTTTAAAGAGTGTACTAAACATAAAACAATTCACTTAATAACTTTATTTTCAAGCTACTGGTAAAAACTCTTTAGAATACCATCAAATACAGATTTTCATTCCACAGTTTTATGGGTCTCAGTGTGGTATCCCTAAATGAACAAAGTTTCAAACTTGTTAACGAGAGTATACTGTAAACATTATACAATACACTCTCATTTAACATCGATTTTCGATGTTCTTTATTTTAATTAATCTTGTCTAGTAAAACTATTTGAATTAATCTTGTCTAGTAATACTATTTTAATTAATCTTGTCTAGTAATACTATTTTAATTAATCTTGTCTAGTAATACTATTTGAATTTAAAATTATAAACAGTGGGGCAATCATTTAAAATTTAGAGGCTTGTTAATGATGTGTCAAGGCTATTGTGCTTAAAATTTAAATTTAAATATAAATACAGAGACATATCCTATAGTCTAGTGTTTAACCAAGCAGTTAACTCCAGTTTAGTTTCAAGGCTCTAAAAAAGGTAAAACTGTGTAACCTCGTAAATCTATTATTTTTCATTTTACGTCCAAGTACAAAAAAGCTAATTTTTACGTTGCATATTAAAAATTCAAAACTTTTTTATTCTTAAATACTTCTTAACATAGCTGTTCGGAAAATGACTCTATTATTGACAACCTGTAGAATATCAATCTTAATGGGTATATGCTGTACATACTATGGTACCATAATTTACCAGTATCTGCTGTACAGTCTAAGGTACCCTATTGTACAGATATCTGCTGTACAGTTTAGTGTATCCTATTGTACAGGTATCATTTGTTCAGTCTAGTGTATCCTACTGTACAGATATCTGCTGTACACTCTAATGTATCCTACTGTACAGGCATCTACTGTACAGTCTAGTGTATCCTACTATACAGGTATCTGCTTTACACTCTAGTGTATCCTACTATACAGGTATCTGCTGTACAGTCTAGTGGAGAAGAGCACGGAGTACTGGTACAGCAGATTCTAGAAACACAGAAAGAACTCCAGGACGGGAATAAAACACAGAAAGGAGTGGAGATTGTAAGTAATATACTAAACATTGATGAACAAATACACAGACTTAGCAGAAGTTGATTATTTGAAACCTAGCACGAGCCAAAAAAAAATCCAATGTTCTGATGGCGTAAACCTTTTTATTTCATAGTTTGAAAAATCTAAAGGTCTACAACACCAAGTTTCAAAGATCAGGGATTAGAAAATTATAATTTTTGGGTGTTTAGCTTCTATTTGAACATAAATACTTCTTGTCCAAAAGAAAGACTTGTATGTTATGTACAGTGTAAAAACTGGCCAGCTAGGTTCATGTTCTTGTACAATTCTACAATGTACAAGTGACCTTCACAAATGTTGTTGAATCTGTTTTTTAGTCATCTGTGTTACAAAGTTTCTAATGTGTAAATGAAAAGAAAATTAAGATAATGGTTTTTTCCTGTTTAATTAAAACTCTGGATATAGGATTCATTCTAGAGTTGAAATTAAAAATAAAGTTTATAATAAAGCTTCTCAGATTTTGAGGAAAATATCAAGTATTAAGTAGGCTTAAATGTATCTGTTTCTGGATTTGTCACTGTATCCGTATCTGTAACTGTATCTCTGTACAGGAGCGGGATGAAGGAGTAGGAGAAGCAGGACGGATCCGGGATAGAGCTGGTACCCAGAGAGAAGTGGATAAACTCCGAACCTCAATACAAACACTAACCAGGTAAGAAATATTTATTTCTGTAGAAATATTTTCATGAATTTATTATAACAAATTGCTGTTGCTTTCTTGTCTGAATAAGTATAATTTGATGGAGCGAAATAATATACAAATCTGTATACATTATACATAGATAAATCCATTATTTATTTTCGTACATTTTAATCCTTTTTAACAATAAGGTTAGATACGTATATGCGCGTAGAGATTGCACTATTCACAGGCATCCCTAAAATAAGAATGAGTATGTATTTTATTCTTCAGGTCTGCCAATCCACTGGGTAAACTGATGGATTTCCTGCAAGAGGACGTAGATAGTATGCAGAGGGAGCTCGACACATGGACACAGGAGAATAAACAACTACAACTACAGCTCCGGTAGGTTTAGTGGATACAGATACAGCTCCGTTAGGTTTAGTAGATACAGATACAGTTCCGTTAGGTTTAGTAGATACAGATACAGCTTCGGCAGGTTTAGTAGATACAACTACAGCTCCGGTAGGTTTAGTAGATACAGATACAGCTCCAGTAGGTTTAGTATATACAGATACAGCTTCGGTAGGTTTAGTAGATACAGATACAGTTCCGTTAGGTTTAGTAGATACAGATACAACTCCGGTAGGTTTAGTAGATACAGATACAGCTCTGGTAGGTTCAGTAGATACAGATACAGTTCCGATAGGTTTAGTAGATACAGATACAGCTCCGGTAGGTTTAGTAGATACAACTTCAGCTCAGGTAGGTTTAGTAGATACAACTACAGCTCTGGTAGGTTTAGTAGATACAGATACAGCTTCGGTAGGTTTAGGAGATACAGATACAGCTCTGTTAGGTTTAATAGATACAACTACAGCTCCGGTAGGTTTAGGAGATACAGATTATACAGCTCTGGTAGGTTTAGTAAATACAGATACAGCTTCGGTAGGTTTAGTAGATACGGATACAGTTCCGGTAGGTTTAGTAGATGCAGATACAGCTCTGATAGGTTCAGTAGATACAGATAAAGCTCCGGTAGGTTTAGTGGATACAGATACTGCTCAGGTAGTTTTAGTAGATGCAGATACAGCTCTGGTAGGTTCAGTAGATACAGATACAGCTTAGGTAGGTTTAGTAGATACAGATACAGCTCCGTTAGGTTTAGTGGATACAAATAGGTTAACAGGATACCGATAAAGTTCGGAAGGTTTGAATAATTCAGACTTTAAACCTTGCTAAATTAGCTCGGCCACCACATTCCTTTAATCTGATATATTCTTGAAATTAGAATTAATATCCTTCAAAGGAAAATTCTACATACTGCATTAAAGAATTAATACTAAGAACCGAAAAAAATTTAAAAATTCCTAATTCCTACCCTGTATATTAACGAACCTCCTACAGATTTATTTTTAACCTGCCGAGATTGTCGAATATTTGCACCGTTAATTTTTAAAAAACGTCTTCTTTTACAATCCCTTTAATGTAACTATAGTTTTGTTTGTATACGGTTTAATTATGAAGTTTCCTCTTGTAGAAGATTAGATAATATCATGTTTATAATGTTTAGACATGAAGAGAAATTAACCCAGGAAACTTTACAACCTCTCAACCAACATCTTAATGAACTATTCTCAGCGGTACAGGATCAGGTACAGCAAGTACACACAGTACAGGACCAGGTACAGTACAGGACCAGGTACAGTACGGTACACACAGTGCAGGACCAGATACAGTACGGAACACACAGTGCAGAACCAGGAACAGTACGGTACACATAATAAAGAACCAGCTACAGTACAATACACACACTACAGGACCAGGTACAGTACGGTACACATAGTGCAGGACCAGGTATACAATACAGTACACACAGTTCAGGACCAGGTACAGTACAGGACCAGGTACAGTACAATACACACAGTACAGGACCAGGTATAGTACGGTACACACAGTTCAGGACCAGGTACAGTACAGTACACACAGTTCAGGACCAGATAAAGTACAGTACACACCGTTCAGGAACAGGTACAGTACAGTACACACCGTTCAGGACCAGGTACCGCACGGTATACACAGTACAGGACCAGGTACAGTACATTACACGCAGTACATAATCAGGTACGGTACACTACACACCGTACAAGACCAGGAATAATACATTACACACAATAAAAGACCAGGTTCAGTATAGTACACATAGTAAAGGACCAGGTAAAGTAAAGTACACACAGTACAAAACCAGGTACAGTACACATAGTACATGACCAGTTACAGTACAGTACACACAGTGCAGGACCAGGTACAGTTCAGTACATATAGATCAGGACAAGACCAGGTACAGTACACATAGTACATGACCAGGTACAGTACAGTACACACAGTACAGGACCAGGTACAGTACAGTACAAACAGTACAGGACCAAGTACAATTCAGTACATATAGATCAGGACAAGATACAGTACAGTACACACAGTACATGACCAGTTACAGTACAGTACACATAGTAGAGGACCAGGTACAGTAAAGTACACACGTACAGGACCAGGTACAGTACAGTATACACAATACACGACCAGGTACAGTACATTAAATACAGTACAGGACCAGGTGCAGTACAGTACACAAAGTAAGACTGGGTACAAAACAGTAGAGACATGTATACAAAATTTGCCCTTAGCAGTACGTGTAGTTTATTTCGTACATAATATACCTCCAGGACGGGAATAAAACACAGAAAGGAGTGGAGATTGTAAGTAATATACTAAACATTGATGAACAAATACACCCAGTTACTCCAAGCTCTTGCCAACGTCATTGAAAATAAGGTTTTTTCTCTCTCGGAAATATTTTATTATAAATTAATCATGATATCAAAGTGGCAGCAAAAATATTAATGGCGAGGGGGGGCTAATGACTGCATTTGGTATATATTTAGTTCTCCGAAGAGGGGGCCCCCCCCCCCAGAAACTTATTTTATGTCGTCACGAATTTTCTAAATTTTTTGTAATCAACATTTATCTTTGCTATTTAAATTTAATCTTTTTAGATTGACACAACTGATGCTGTTGCTCGGGTTAAAAATGGAGAAAAGCCGGATTTAAAAAAGAAGCCTGCGAAAAAGAAAGAAATTGAAACAAAGACGACAAAAAAGACTCCTGACAAGAAAAACCGCGAAAATAAGGAAAATCGTGAAAATAATCGACGCAGTTCTGGGAAGCCTACAAGTAAAACTGGAGCTAAAGAGAGTCCTAAAAAACCTAAACCTAAATCCCCGTCTCCTGAACCGGAGCCAGAACAGGTAAATGTTACAACTTACAAGAACTGAGGCGGGTTATTTTGAAGAATAATATTAAACATCTCACTTTAATCTCCAATGATATAACTCAAACCTTAATGATCTATATAGATAAAGTAGTAATCTCTGTTAGTTTGTCCGATCATTACTTATAAACCCCTTGACCGATTTGCTTCAAGTCTTTTGGGAAACTTGGTAGAACCAAGGAGGGTTCTTAGCTTGGGTTAAAAATTCTAAGCTGAGTGAATTTACTTTTAAAGAGAAAGTTTAGTTTCCCCGGCAAAGGTGGGTTCTCAAGCCATATAGTTTCACAGTAGAAGCCTGGGAACCCAGCTTTGTCTAGAAACCGAACTTTCACTATAAAAGTAAAAACCATTCAACCTAAGCTCTTAAACCGAGCTAAGAATATTTCCATGTATGCCGAGTTCATTAGCGCCTGATCCAATCAGGGTTCAGTCATGTGTTTGTTGTCTATTCTGAACCAATAGAAATAGTGTGGGGGTTACATCTATCTTTCTATCTATCTCATCATCCAATTAGAGTTATGAATCCTTCAATCGGCGCTATCAGTAAATGGAAGTATTTACTTCTACTGAAACTATAGTGACCAAGCTCCCCAATAGTTACAAATTTGAGGCAAATCCGTGAAGGGGTGTAAGCGTTATGATCGGACATACAAACAAACAAACAGAGATATCCACTAGGCATAACAAATTCTAACATTTGACATTTGACATTTTTTAAAACATACCTTTGATGTAGATTTGGAATAGGGCATACACAAGATAATATCAGTATTTAAAATAATTAGATAGAATTCAAAGTCGAATGAAGTAAATTTATTCTCAACGAAATTTCTATTAAAACACTTCATCAAAAACTTTTTATTAGAAGATTTTATAAAATTTATAATTGATATCATATTACAGGCCCCGGATTCACTAATAAACGATGAGCCTGAACCCCCTCCTCTTGACATGGAGCCGGAAGAGGAACCACCATCCCTCCCTCCCGCACCAGTTGAAATGGATCTGCCCTCCTTTCCTCCGTTGATAAATGGCGAGGAGGAGATGGTTAGTTCTGCAGAACTGCATGAGGAACAGAACGGGTAATAATTCGGGGACAGGAATATAGGGGAGGAAGAAAAGAGGAGAAAGGGGAGAAAGGGAAGAAGGGGAGATGGGGAGAAAGGGCAGAAGGGAAAAGGGGAGATGGGTAGAAGGGGAGAAAGGGGAGAAGGGTAGAAGGGGAGAAAGGGTAGAAGGGGAGAAGGGGTGATGGATGAATGAGAAAAGAAACGCTTGGGAGAATGGAAAAAGATTATGAGAGATTATTGGGAGGAGAGAAAAGGGTTACGAGATATGATTGGAAGGGGAGAAGGGTTAAAGAAAATATAGGAAGGTAAAAAAAGGATTAAAGAGAGAAGATATTTTTCAGAAGATGGGGAGGGAAGAAGGGGTAATGAGATATTACTAGAAGGAAAAAAGGGGGTTATGAGAGAATATTGGAAGGGGAGAATATGATGGAAGGAAGAGGGTTATGAGGGAAGAAAGGGAGGGAAAAAGAGAAGATTGGAGGGAAGAAGAAGGGGTATTGAGAGTATATATATAAAAGTATATATATATATACATATATATAAAAGTATATATATACGTATCATCAGAATATTTTCTTTAATTCTTTTTCAAAGAATAGTTCCCATCACACATGTTTTCCTGAACCCGTATATAAGTTAGAAGATGAATATTTGTTTAGTTGGATAAGATCTCGGTGGTAAAATCTAACATCCTGAGGAACGAGGAGAAAATTGCCAAGATGATTTCTACAATCGGAGTTTCACAGAGATAATTCGTAGTTCCACATTCCGGATTTATAATGTGGATTATTCATTGCTGGATATTCCAATCCTGATTTAGAAGGTTTTACAAGAGCTGTAAACTTTTATATTGCTTGATTTCCTCTTTTTGTTAATCTTAAGATTATTTTTATCTTCAGTTTGATTCCAGGAAAATGCATAAAAATCAACCAATCAGAATGAATTATGCAGAACTCCGAACAGCCAATGAGAAGCCGTGATATTCGAAATTTTCCGCGCCATTTTATGAGAAGAATATTTTAGGTCGAAATCCGGCAGGGATATCCAAAAAGGGGGGAAAAGAGCGGAGTAAGTAGAAATCAAAAGTGTCCACAGTGGATGTTCAGATTAAGCGATCGGTATTTAGAGTATCCAATTCTAAAGTTTTCAGCTCAGATTTGTTTTAAAAAAACCTCCATAAAGGGAATTGAGTTTTGCCAATATTTATAATCTGTGTAATTCAATGTGCAGCAAAACTTGAAACTTATTTTTCTCACATACGGATTTATGATGAAAAAAAAGAAAAATTTTGTGAGGAAATTTAAAATTCTGAACAAAGAACATTTCTACCGTAAACACCACTTAGATCCATTGATAATTCTACTTCTAGTCACAGAGGTTTTAATTTCACAAATTCTTTTTAAATAAAAGTTGAATAGCTCTAATTTTTGATATTTTTTCTTTTTGAATTTCCCCCATTTTGGTTCAGATGAGGCATCATTAAACATAAATGATCATCATAAATGTTTACATTATATTTCTATACGTGAAGGTGTGTGTGTGTTGGGGGGGTGGGAAGGGTTAATTATGAATTTAAACAACTTTTCTAACCGATGTTTCTGTGGTTGAGCGCGCTCCTTGTTAAGTCAGATAGCACAGAGAGAAACCGGTTTTCCCCTGCACCCCATTATTCGTCAATTGCTCTGCAGAAACATCGGACAGAAATAAAACCAATTCCAATCGATTAACAATAGACCCAGTAGACCCAGTAGACCATTTTTAATTTTTTATTCCACCACTCCCTGGACTATATAATTAATTACTTGAAATATATGTATGAATATTTATTATATATTATGCAATGTTCTCTTAAAAAGTGATGATTAAACTACATAGTAATAATAATTATATCTACACCCTTCAAGGGTTATCAACATATATTTTGATTAAAGAAATATTTCATCATGTAAAATGTAAATATTGAATAAATGAATTGAAAGAATTTCTGATTAATTTTTCTATGATTATAGTCCCTAGTGTGCATTGTGATGGGAACCTTCCGAAAATATTTAAAATAATTCATCTAAAAGGACTGTCGTTGGAATTTCAAGTAATCCTTATCTTAGAGGGCTGGCTGAAAAAAAACTTTTCGAGCATCAAGAAAGTAAAAAGAATTGGTGATTAAATAAATGACAAAATGATTGTTGAAATTTCAAACTTTTTACCGAACTGTGAAAATATGAGATGGGTCCTACATGTAAAAATTTAAATTTACACAACGTTAATCAATGAAAATAAACATTGTATAAAATACACTGTAAATAGTTAGCAATACCAATGTACCATTGTTGACTTAAAAAGTCACTATAATAAAACAAAGATATCTGAAATGGATATTTCTAACATTTATTTTAAAAAAAACGAAAGTTTTGAAATGTTTGCCCATGGCTGAGTAAAATTGGTTGGTTAAAAATGGACAAAGAAAACTATTGACGAACATCAGTTGGAAGATATTTTTAGAACTTCATGATGGTGGTGCTGATCATCAGGAACTGGAACAACAGGTTTCCGCTCACCCCAGGCTTTGGATAAGGAGGGGGAGAGATCGCGGTCTTGTCAGTTTCGAATATGAGGGAATGCGTCTCAATGTTCGCCTGACAATTTTGGAACTCTTGGAACAGGGGAGAGATCGCGGTCTTATCAGTTTCGAATATGAGGGAAGGCGTCTCAATGTTCGCCTGATAATTTTGGAACTCTTGGAACAATATTGAGCTGGATGTAAGCATCGTCTGTTGATGGCTAGGTATCTGCATCATCACCATGAAGGAGCCAGGGTTGCTCCCTGAGACGGAGTTGTGATCATCTCTAGTGTTTCAAACTGACTGCCGGGCTGGGATGTGTAGAGGGGTGAGGAGGGATCGAAGGAGCGAGGGTAACATGTGGGCGCTTCATGGAGAAAATAGATACACACGTCTTGAGAATAGACTATGGCATCTGAGTCGGTAAAATCGTCTTCCTTATATTTCGAATTTGTGTTAACAACCATGTATTGCATTGTATGCGGAAGCAGTTTAAAAGTCAACTTTTCTCACTTGGAATGGTTTTGGTTGGATACAAAAATAAAATCTCGAAAAAGTACGGTTCATCTCGGAAGCTAAGATTAGGTGAAACTTGGTTTGATACATTTAAATTAATTATAGTCGAAATTATACAAGTGATAAGTTATAAATTGGTATGTATAATTCAATATGGTACCAGTAAAAGCTTTGTGCGGTCGTTAAAGGGACTACTGTAAAGAAAAAATGAAAGGGGGTATAGCCTGAAACCTAACCATTTTAGGAGTTGATCGAGACCCATAAGAGTTCTATCTGATGTTCCTGTACAGAAAAATTAATATAAAACTGTGTCAAATTTTTACGAAAATATATATATATATAAAATTTTGTATAAACATATAAATTTGACACAGTTTTATATTAATTTCTCGAGACAGGAACATCAGAGAGAACTCTTATGGGTCTCGATCAATTCCTAAAATGTTTGGGTTTCAGCCTAAATCCCCTTTCATTTTTCCTTTACAGTTCCTTTAACGAATGAAAAATTAATGTTTTTCTCTTCTAAAATTAATTATTTTCAATTGTGGGTTCTCTTCAAATATGACTTGCAGACACTATGAAGGAAATTATCAGAATTAATTACTTCTTAAGCTAGTGAAACAACGATATCTTCCACAGAATTGATCAAAAAAAGGTTAAAATTGCTACACTGTAGATTAGGCATATATCCCTTTTATAAGTGGAGAGATTTGAAATTATATCAATTGTCCTTTTAAGTGGAATAATGCACAAATGTATTTGCTGCAGTATTTGAGTCACGTCTATCTAAATAAGAAATTAGAACATCTTGGGGGCCGGGGGGGCGTGCATGGCCACAATTCGGGTTTAAATTAAGTTTGAAAATTAATTATTCTTATTGTTGCACCCTTAAAGGAGAACCCCCCCCCCCTCAGGAAGCGTATCAGGGAGTAGAAGGGAGATATAACTGACGCGGTTCGCCCTACCATATGATTATACATGCTTTGCAGACGGTCATTCATTTGAATAAGATTAAGAAATATTTGTCTGATGTACAATTACCGCGTATACAATAACCTATTCTGAATATTTCATATACAAATGGAGTACTCGTCTGCAAAGCACGTTTAATCATATGGTAGGGCGAACCGCGTCAGTTATATCTCCCTTCTATTCCTTACTCCCTGAAGCCTATGCATTTGGGCTTAAATATATAGTCTTTAGCCTGGGAGGTGTCTGCACTCAAAACTTCGTTGACAGTCTCTTTATATGCATCCTATAGTATGGAGTAAGCTATGTGAATTCCCCCAAACATAAAGTCAATTATTTGAATATTTATGTATCTATAATATTGTATATTGTATACTGCACTACTGCATTTAATGCCAAAGAATTTGCAGTCTTGGCACGTTTTCTTATTCAAAACTTTAACTTATCAACCAATATGATAATAACATAATTTATCATTTGGAAAGTTTTATCTGAGCCCGTTCTTACCTTAATAATGTAAGAACAGTCCAGGGGCGTACGAGGGCTTTTGTTTTGAAAAAGTACTGATACCTTTTTATTTGTTTTTATTTCTCTCCTTGTATTAACAGTGAATTCAGACAAATCCTTAGTCTTTGTCATTGTCAGGTGTTACTTTTAAAACGAAGTTTCCTTTTAATTTTGTATTTTCCAGGGGGCACTGCCCCGCCTGGAACTCCCAGGGGGGGCACTTTGCCTGGCCTGAGGAAGGGAAATGCAAGCAGATGTAATATTAAAAGAGCCTCCCTCATGGGTGCCCCCTCTCAGCCTCTCAGGGGGGGCACACATAGAGGGGGGCGCGGCCCCCCCCTCGTACGCCCCTGGAACAGTCGTCATGTTGTTGCCGTACTTTGGGGGACGAATTTTTTGGCCGCCAGATGTCTCACACTAAATTCTTATCTGAAAGATAGATAATTCGTACGACCACAATAGTGAACCGTGATGTGGTCGACCACTGTAATGTTAAAAGGAATAACCTCCGAGCCGGGAACTCTTGTATTGTGAATATACAGAGCAGTGATCCGCTTGATCTCGATCTGTTGTTAATTTGAAGATTAATTCAATGATTTTTTTTATATCCCCCATGGTAATCGTACCTTGTTATGGGTTGAAGGGAGGATCAGGGTATAGGAATAACTAAAATGAAGATATTAAAAGTGCAGTACACTCAGGCTAATATCACCGACAGGTAGCCAAGGCAATAAGGCAAGGAAAGTTAATTGCTGTTGCGTATTCTCTGCGAACATATTGAAACCAGTTCTCTCTGGGCGGTATTTGTGAACAAGAATAAATGCATCATTGTTACTCTAGTTTCCGAGGGGGATAAAATCATTAATTTTTGAATATTTTGATGATTCACATAATAGTTTCCGAGGGGGATAAAATCATTAATTTTTGAATATTTTGATAATTCACATAATAGTTTCCTATGACTAGAATATTTCATTGATTATTTATGTGAAAGATGTATACCATGTCAGGCTGTGACATCCGTCTTGTGTCCAGCCCCCAGAGCCGGAAATTTAAAAGAGTATCGTTGAACGAGGCTCCCGAGATACTTTTTGGGGTCTAAACATTTGCGCAAATTTTAATTTAAGAAATCAGAAAACAAAAAAAGAATGTAAAGAAACCACGTTAAATAATGTTTCTTAACAAGAATATTGTTATCTACAAAACTGCCTGACCCCAATTATGAAACCGGGTTCCGATACTGGGTTTCATTACGATACCCAGTCTTAAGTTTCGGGTTCTGGGAGTACCCGACACAAAACTTTCCAGCTCTGGTTGAAAATATCAAAATTTAACCTGAGAAGTTGTAACGCCATGACATATTCAATTAATATTATTTAAACAATTGTAAAACTGCAGATACCATTTATCTAGAATCTGGAATCAGAAATTCTATTACAGAATTAATAGTCAGGAAAATCAAAGGTTTACGACATTTGATTGCAAAGATCAAGGGAATAGAAAATTAGAGTTTGGGGCAAGTACTCACTTTCTTTCACGGATTTTTTTTCGATAAATTTCGTACATTAGAATCTAGAATCTGAAACCAGAAAATCTAGTATGTTTTAATGATTCAACGTTTGAGACGTTTCAAGACGGATATTTTTGGTACAGATATTTCTTTTTTACATTTGAGATTACCCGAAGCCAAATAAATCTGTTTATTTTTTTTATTACATTCTTTTTTTTTAAACGCAAGTAGCCAGTTTCAAATGCAAGGTTTTTGAAAGTATAATTAAAAAATAACAGTAAAGAGAGCATTTTAAAATATTCTCGTTTTGTCCAGAGTACAAATGGGCTCGAATGTGAAGGTTTAGTCACTTGATCAGCGATTTTATGAATTTTACATAGATTTAATATTTGGAAGAAAATCCTGAGTCTGTAATATCCTAGCCAGGTTCCGGATGACAGACAGTAGTAATGATATGTACCTACCCTGCCAAGCCTTTTTACTTCTTCCAGATTCTAGATCAAATACAATATTATTTTATCTAGACTTTCTGGTTCCAGACTGTTCTAGATGAATTACTGTAATATTTTATCTAGATTTTCTGGTTTCAGATTCTAGATGAAATACAATAATATATCATCTAAATTTTCTGGTTCCAGAATCTAGATAAATTTCAAAAATATTTTATCTAGATTTTCTGGTTCCAGAATCTAGATGAAATACAATAATATCTAGATTTTCTGGTTCTAGATTCTTCTAGATGAATTACTGTGATATTTTGTCTTGAAGTTCTGGTTCCAGATTCTTGTTGAAATGCAGAAAATCTAGATTTTCTGGTTCCATATTCTAGAAAAAATACAATCATAGATAGATTTTCTGGTTTTAGATTCTAGATAAAATATAGTAATATGTTACTTAGATTTTCTGGTTCCAGAATCTAGATTTAATATTAAAAACATACTAAATATTTTGGTTCCAGAATCTAGATTTTATATTAAAAAAATACTAGATATTCTGGTTTCAGAATCAGATTCTAAATATAACATTAAAAACATACTGAATATTCTTGTTTCAGAATCTAAATTTAATATTAAAAACATACTAAATATTTTGGTTCCAGAATCTAGATTTTATATTAAAAACATACTAAATATTCTAGTTCCAGAATCTAGATTTAATATTAAAAACATACTAAATATTCTGGTTCCAGATTCTAGATTTAACATAAAAAACATACTACATATTCTGGTTCAAGAATCTAGATTTAATTTTAAGAACATGCTAGATATTCTGTATTCAGAATCTAGATTTAACATTAAAAACATACTACATATTCTGGTTCAAGAATCTAGATTTAATTTTAAGAACATGCTAGATATTCTGTATTCAGAATCTAGATTTAACATTAAAAACATACTACATATTCTGGTTCAAGAATCTAGATTTAATTTTAAGAACATGCTAGATATTCTGTATTCAGAATCTAGANTTACTTATGTTTACATTTATTACTCTGGGCTTTATACATTCTCTTACATTCCTTTACTTATGTTTACATTTATTACTCTAAGCTTTATACATCTTCTCACAATTCGTTTGCTTATGTTTACATTTATTACTCTGGGCTTTATACATTCTCTTACATTCGTTTCCTCATGTTAACATTTATTACTCTAAGCTTTTAGGGCCCACACAAGATCGAGTCCAGGCAAATTTTTCAAATTTGATCGTCTATAAACCTTACCTTAAATGTCCTACTGTCCATTCCAAAACTTGAATTTACTAAGTTATGAATGAAGTGAGGATTGTGTGGAATCCATTTATCATAGTTATTTTTTTTATTTAAAAGAAAAGACAATTCTGGCCGTTTGGAGTTATGTAATTTTACATTTTAATTTTTTGCTTTAACAGAGCCTGCGATTAAAAAAATTCGGGAAAATACGGCTCGGATCTAAACTGTCCTTGGGCCTTATTACGGCTTGAGCTGAGGATTCAAGCTGCATCTTATTTTCCACAGAGTTGAGTTCAAAAACCGGTTTAATATTATATTTGGCGGATTTTCATGGTAGGAAATGGCGCATTCTGGATTTTTATGAAAACAAGACTCAACATTAGGCCTCATTCTCCACTAAAACCAACCAAGATCGGTTTTATTTTCATTGGGCCTAACTCCTTAAGTCGAGCCGAAGATCTTTCAGCTGTCAATCACGTGACACAAACTGTTGTCAGAGTTGGGTTGAAGATTGGGTTTTAAAGTCGGGTTTAATGAATTACGAATTGAGCCGAAGTTTTAAATCGCGGGCTCTGCTCTACTAATATTGATGTTTAAATAATTAGAAAAGCGAACATCCGACCTTCACCTGCAAGTTGATCTTCACAACGGTAGCCATTAAACCTTTGTTTGATCAAGGATAATGGGATATTGATTATGTTCAAGTGTGGGTTTTCTGTTAAAATGACTTTCGCATTTATGCTGCAGAAACAATGGAGGAGATTGCCGGAATCTATGATGGTATTTCAAATATTGAAAATTATTTTTCATTTACAATGTTCACTTCTTCAAAATAGTTAAAAAGTAAAAAGGATTGGATGATATCTTCGTTTTATTTTATCTTAAAAAACGTGTTAAATTCTGTCAATTTTCTTCTTTTTTCTCTAGAGATCTTAACACAAATAAAACGTTCTGCTGTTTAATTTGGAGGGAATCAAATAATTTTACTAAATCAACCAAAGATATTCTATCTACTCTCTAAAAAACTTTCTCAAAGAATAATACAGAATCTTCATCATTTGTTACATTAGAATTCTTGTTTAAGTTTCTTGAAGGAACTTTAATTGTAAATATTTCAGGGTTTCTGAAAGCAACAAATTAGTGAATTAATATTAAATTTCCTGTATTATATAAAAAACACACAAACTCAAAAAAAATATTTAATCAAATTCTGAATTGGTTATTTATTACTTTGAACCATACAGAAGGCGAAGGTCAAAATTTTACGAGATTACTGTTGTTACTACTATGTGACCTCGTAGCTTTTCTAGGTTTGATTTTAAACACATTGCATAATTTGACGTGCTCTATCTGTAGAATTCGATGTGCTCTATCTGTATAATTTGACGTGCTCTATCTGTAGAATTTGACTTGCTCTATCTGTATAATTTGACAAGCTCTATCTGTAGAATTTGACGTGCTCTGTCTGTAGAAAGAATTTGACGTGCTCTATCTGTAGAATTTGCCGTGCTCCAACTGTAGAATTTGACGTGCTCTATCTGTAGAATTTGACGTGCTCTAACTGTAGAATTTGACGTGCTCTATCTGTAGAATTTGACGTGCTCTATCTGTAGAATGTGACGTGCTCTATCTGTAGAATTTGACGTGCTCTAACTGAAGAATTTGACGTGCTCTAGCTGTAGAATTTGACGTGCTCTATTTGTAGAATTTGACGTGCTCTATCCGTAGAATTTGACGTGCTCTATCTGTAGAATTTGACGTGCTCTATCTGTAAAAAATAACATGATCAGTCCTAGGACAGATTTTGTTACATGATCAGGACAGATTTTGTTACATGATCAGTCCTAGGACAGATTTTGTTACATGATCAGTCCTAGGACAGATTTTGTTACATGACCAGTCCTAGGACATATTTTGTTACATGACCAGTCATAGGACAGATTTTGTTACATGATCAGTCATAGGACAGATTTTGTTACATGATTATGGATGATTAATGGAAATTTACTATGGGGATTGAATGAAAGTCAAAACATTTTGGTAAACACCTGAAATGAAAGAATTCAAACGTATATTTTCAAACGAGGATTACGAAATGTGAAATGTTTGTGTTGTTATTATTCTGTCCTAAGCTAGCACCTGACAGATTCAAGCTAAGATTGGATTTTCAAAACTTCCGGAAACTTGAAATATTGTAAAATATGTAAAGATAATCAAAATGAAATTTTAAGACAATTTTCCTAGTACAGTCGTCGTCGTAAATATTAATACAATGAAGACGACTTTTGATATATTTTATTTAAGCAATATAGATGAAAACATGAAAACTAAGAGAATCTGTCAATTTATTTTAGCTTCTATTTGATTATTTGTAAACTTGGAATTTGAAAAAAGCTTGTTAGAATTAAATACTTAAATAGAAAAGTTGTCTTCATTGTATTGAAATAAAGGCCGACCATTATAAAGGCCGACCACTGTAAAGGCCGACCACTGTAGTGTATAATTTCTAATTTTATCCTTTTAATCCTGAGTTATAATTGGTCGAGTTATGAATTATCTGAACTTACAATTAGATTCAGACTGGTACAGAAAGAAATTGAGTCTTTGTCACAAACTCTGATTTTCTTTGCAACTCAATGACGTAAGCCATAGATATTTCAAACTATGAATTATATTAGAATTAAAATATCAACGGTTTACAACATCATGTTTGAAAAATTTATTGATTAAAAGATAGAAATTTGTGGCAAAGACTCGATTTATTTGTGAACATTTTCCAGACTTGGTCGGCTTTATTTTACCTCACCAACTCATCTTTCCAGACTTGGTTGATTTTATTTTACCTCACCAACTAACCTTTTTCAGACTTGGTCGACTTAATTTTACCTCACCAACTAACCTTTTTCAGACTTGGTCGACTTTATTTTACCTCACCAACTCACCTTTCCAGACTTGGTCGACTTAATTTCACCTCACCAACTCACCCTTTTCAGGCTTGGTAAACTTAATTTTACCTCACCATCTCACCTTTTTTCAGGCTTGGTCGACTTAATTTTACCTCACCAACTCACCTTTTTCAGACTTGGTTGATTTTATTTTACCTCACCATCTCACCTTTTTTCAGACTTGGTTGATTTTATTTTACCTCACCATCTCACCTTTTTCAGACTTGGTTGATTTTATTTTATCACCAACTCATCTTTTTTTGCTGCCCTTCGCATCTACATTTTAGAAAGATTAAACATTTGTATATCAAGTTTTCAAGTTTTTGAAACATTTATCAGCAAAGTTCTTATTAATTTTTAGCATGAGAGCTGGAACCTTTGGAACATTGTGGAGATCTCATCAACGACCTTTTACACCTGGTTTCAATGCACACAGTGATTCAGATGTCTAGGATTAAAAGAACTGACACTGTAAAGATGGGAATGCCCGATTCACAACGGTACCCCTGAACCTTTATCTGGTAAATAATAGGATAATGTAGTTTTATGAACATTTTTCCATTGTTTCTTAAGTAAGAAATGCGCAAGTCATTTTTGTAATGAAACCACAATTGAAAATAATAAGTTTTCAACAAAAAAACATGGATACTTGATCAGAAAAAGCGTAGTTTTGTGTGAACGACAGTTTGAAGGTATGGATTCCTTTGTAGAAGGAGTAAACAATCTTTTGCTCATAAATAATTGTGTTTACAGAGTATGCTTGTAATAAGAATCTGGATCCTAGATAATAAATGGATAAATATATGGATGCAATCAATTACCATTGTCATGTATAGTATATATGATTAGAAATTGATTATGCTTCTATAGGATACTAGGAGAACAACAACAGTGGACTGAATCTTATATATATTTAATTTACTAGGCTTTCAGGGCGCTTTGCGCCAATCTTCTATTTAAATTGTGAAAATTTTCTCTTTGTATACATTGTAAAACAATCACAAAAAAGTTTGCAGATTAAAAAATTTAAATGAAAATCGAACTGTGTTGGAGGCAAATTTTTTAAATTTTAATCATCCATAAACCTTTCTTGAGGTCATATGCGGTTCTACACAAAATTAGGGCCCGATTAGTTCAGCCGATTTAATGTTTACTGGATATAAACAGACAAAAAGACCCCATTGTCGTAAACCTTACATATTTCAAACAATAAATTTACGCCATTATGTTGCATGGATTAGAAAATTTGAGTTTGTGCTACAAACTAAATTTCTTTTATAATTTATACCAAAATAAAAAAGCTAGATAATATTTAGCGAAAACTTAATTTTTTAATGATACTGATGGGTTGAATAGCATGAAAAAGAAAACAAAAATTATAAATTAAAGATATAAAATAGAACTATGATTTTTATATATTATTTTTATATGAGGAATAATTATGAATTATAGTTTTCCAAAATCCCTTATAAATCAAGAAGATTTATTATTATTAATTCTTACCTCTTTCAAACAGTTTTCCTTAATCCTTTTCCTGAATAAGTGTCCTACATTTTTAAAAACTTTTTCCTATTTCCTAATGAACAAGTTCCGATCAAAAGTGGCATCACTGCATTGCTTAAAATTAATTCTAAATACCTTCCAAGAAAGTTGTCTACATGCCTTTAAATAATTGACTGTTTTTAGTTTTCTTAAACTTCTTTCAAAAATATCCATATTTCTTTTAAACATGTGTGACCCCTCCCAATATATTTATTTACCCAACTGTATACAACAACATATCTACTTTAAAGCTTCTCATAAATAAGAAACACCAGTGGCTTTATTCCAAATTACCGCCAGAACCCAGGAGCTATATTTGTCACAATTTTCAAAATAAATGTTTCAAGAATGATAAATATGTGTTCTTTTACCCAAAAGAATGAACAGATAGGACAGGGGAGATTATTCTATGTACTTGTTTAAGTTTTAAGATTTAAGATTGTATGTTTCAGTTTTACTCACTATAGTCACTAAACACTTTACAGTGTAAAAAATGTTATTAACGTTTTCTAATAAGGAAAACAAGAAACTTTAAATATGTGTCTACAATATGTGTCTGGGAGCAATAAAACGCAGAAACAAGCTAGAAGTCTGATGAGCAGCGCTTTGTTTTTCATTTTGTCCAGAATTAACATGGAGTACAGTTCAGCCCTTATCATTCACGGTAGTCTTAACTTCAAACCCCATTTTTACCCATTAAATATTAATTTCTTATATTTTCTGTTTCTACTTTTTGTTGTGCATATAAGCTAGGTGTCTTGCATTAATTTTATCAAATTTTGAATAAGAGATCAAAATAAGATTGAAAACATTCCGACACAGAGAGGACGAAATTCGTGGTAGTTAGTTTTACGTGCATTGGTAACGCATAACATGATCGAACCCCGGCTTCATGATAGACAATTTTGTAGATACCAATACATTTATTCAGATAGAAATTGAGTTTGGGTCACAAAATCTGATTTTCTAATCCCTATATCTTAGCAACCAAAAATTGTAGACCTTTATTATTTCATACTAAAAAAGTCTGTTAGATCAAGAAGTCTAAGTTTGAAATATCAAAGGTTTACACAGTTAGGTTGCACAGATATAAGGATTAGAATATTTAAGTTTGTGGCAAAAACTCAATTTCTTTTTTTGATATTATTACTTTTATATTATCTCTTTATTTTCAATTTCGTAAATTAAAATCTAAAAATGTTGTTATTTGACCAAAAAATGTAGATCAGGATCGAGTCTCGTTCAACGTTTGTTTTAGGGTTTCCAACGTAATAGATTATTCTCTTACGCGTAATTACGTGCAGTTACGTGTAATAATTTTCATTTCGTGTAATTTCGCAGGATTACGAGTAATGCTCCTGCGTAAGTGAAAGAAAGTGTTACGTTTCGTTACGCGTAATTACGCGTAACGAAATTACGACTGGAAACCCTAGTTGTTTGTATGTATGTAAGACTAGAAATCAAGGATCTTCCGACCGATCTGCCTCAAATTTTGATTTGGAAACTCCACGGGAATGTGTTTAGAAACTTAAAATTTAGTTCTTTGTCATTTTATTATGAAAAAAAGTTCAGATTTTTAGCTTAAACTTGGTTCCTGAGCGGTTATATATTATAAATATCTACATCTTTATTGTGTTTATGTTTTCTTGGTAAATATTTAGTTTTCTTGTGCATTTATACCGTGTTTACAGTGTATATTGTAAACACGGTGAGGGTGGTAATATCAAGGGTATTATCACAACTCTTAAATAAACATATCTTTAGTCTCAGAATTAAAAAGATGACTCTAAACGAGGTTATAGAGTGATGATATACGCTAATCCTTTACTAATTTTACAGGCCTTAAACTATACCGAGAGTGTACTGCATATTTGTTTATTATAAGTTGATTCTGACCTAACCCATAGTATATCAATATTAGTAAACAGTTGTAAGTGTAAAGTACAGCTAATTGAGCACAAAGGTAGAGAACTATCATCCCGCCTGATGACTCTAGGCTAAGATGCAGATCTGAAAATTGATGGCTAAACCTTTTGGCTGCAGAATTTATTTCAGAGTTTTAATGCTTTCTCCGGTGGATTTAAGAATTACTAATTCCCAGATTTAAATTGTCTTTAGAGTTTGTCCTCTTCATTTTTAATTAAGTCGCTGATTTTTTACGTAAATCCAATTCAAAATATCCAACTCTCTGTAGAGTTTGTGGCAAAGACTCAATTCCTTTGTAAGAATGTGTTAAGAATGTATCTTTTTCGCTGAAAACATCCTCTACATTATTAATCACTTTTTAAATGAATGGTCAGTGGAAATCACAATTACACTTTTGTCTTGGTGTTGGGAGGGGGTGGGGGGACCTCCAACCTCCCCCCCCCCCCTTCTTACTGTTCTTATTTTAAGTGTAAAGACTAAAGAAGAAAAGTATCAACTATAACGGTATAATAAATCAACCAACTTAGAACCAAACACTTGTTTTTATTTCCGTCCATTTGCAATACATTTCCTGTCCTTTCAGGTGACACAATATACAGATTATAGATTGCAACTGGAAACTATCAAGAAAGATTTTATCTCCAGAAGCTGTCATGTTTTTTATCTTTAGGTCCTCATGCGGAAATAATTTTAATAATCTCTTTGCATAGAAAATTTGGTTTCTCCGAACTAAAGGGTTTAATAATACACAAAAATACACCGAATTAGATTTAAAATTTCAATTTCTTTAAGTCAAATAATCGTTCTCTAGGAAATGATCTTAATTTTTTTTTATCCTAAAGAATCAATTGCAATTTGTTCTCACTTATTTTAGATAAAAATTTCAGATAAAACCAACCCTAATTCCATTCATATTCCATGACTTATTCTTTTTCGTTATTTTTGTTGAGAAAGACTAGATTTTATGTCTTTATATTCTTGCTCAATACTTAATTGAATGATTGCAATCAGAGTTCCCACTAGCGAACCCTGGATCCTGGAATATAATCAACAATCAACGTACGTTCATCACACGGAATACTAACTACGTAAACAGGGGGGTTGTGCAGCCCCCCCCCCCTGGATCGGTAAAATCTATGGTACCCAAGGGTCTGGTTCTTTAATTGGCTGGAAATGGTGGGCTACTGCAGTATCCTCATTTAGGTTTGCATACTGTACGTTTTGTTTTTTTGTCATAATTTAATCTTTCATTCAAAATAAAGAATTAACAATTTTATATACGTTAAATAGCCCAACAAAAATTATTAGCAAATGCGAAAAATTTTACATTTAATAATGGGTGAAATGGTTCTAAAGTCAAGGCTTACAGATTTTTAAGAAGGACCTTAAATTTGCTGTGCGATTATATTATTTTCTATAAAAACTAAACTAAGGAGATTAACATTTGTGATTTGTGGGTGACCGGGTCCAAGGCTGACCAACCTTGGGGATTTCATCCCCTAAAAGCGCACATTTGGGGAGTTGGGGATTTTTGGGGGATTTTCAAAGTTTCCATGTCAGTTAAGAATTTCTATTTTAAAGGACTTTATAACCGATTTTTACATTTATTTTTAGAGCGAGTATATACATCCTTCTAGTATTTTCATAATTCAATTGACTAAGTTGACTATTACACAGCTCAAAAACTATGAAATTTTCACAATTTCAAATAAATTTCTTTTATTCTTAACAGATAGTAAAGCTTTGAACATTTTCTAAAAAATAATCAATGAATTTTAATATCAACATTTAATATCAACCAGTGTTAACATTAAAAATAAGCAGTAAACAAAACGAAAAAACAGGCAAATGAAATTGTTCATAAATATCATTGAAGAAAAATGTTTTTTCATATTTCAAACCTAGTTGAGAATATGACTTCATTGAAAAAAAAACCAAAAATTATAAAAATATATAATTTGTCTGAAAATGATCAGTTAACCTTATTTTTGACTAAAACCTATGGCTACTTGTGGTAATTATTGTTTCAATGGCCAAACTTTGTCTTAAAAATCGGTCCAAAGTTTGGGAATTTCGGGGGATTTTCAATTTTTATTTAGGTGAGAAAGAGGGTTTTTCTTCTTGTTTTAGGGGATATTTCAATATTTGGAGTTGGTCACCCTCGTGACCCTGTACTATACAATGTACAATATAATTTACAATATAATGTACAATATAATGTACATGCAGATTTACATTAACATTTAAATAAGCTCCAAATGATTAAATATTCAAATAAACATATACTGAAATATACAAATAAACAGTGATATTATACACATGCTTTACATATATATTTAACGCAATATTGCATCCATATCTTAATCCCGTAAAGATACAAAGGATAAACACTAGATATTCACTCATATTCATATATTCACATATAGATAAACAGCGGTAAGCTTAATAATCTACAGGGTTACCCAAAAAGAATGAGACTTCAGAGACTTAAACTGAACTTGTTTAGTTCATTTTCTTCTTTTCAGAGTTCTTTCAGGTCAAAACTGGTTTATTTCTGTGTTTCATCATTCAGTAAACCATCAAAATACTCAATTGAGTGCAGAAACCAAAATTTAAGCTTCGTCATATTTTTACAGTCTCATCCTTTGTGGGTAACCCTGTAAAGTAGGTAAAAAAATGAAGGATATGCCTGCAGTTTGCATATCTCACTGATATTTATAGAAAACTATATGATCGAAAATTAGTCATAAAAAATTTAGACACCCTGAACATCAAAGCATCGCTAAGGCCATGGGCTTTGCTTTTACCTCACAAAGTCACTTATCATTTTTTGTAGCCCTAGACATATGCACATTAAATGCTTGTTTCTATAGTTCAAGTTTAAAAGGAGTAATGTCGATACCGCTCGATTTTTGCATAAAAGAGTGCAAATCTTGGTTCACAGTGATCTGGCTATTAGGAGGATGGTAAAATAAAGTAGATTGGAGGTAAAATTGAAATAAAGTAGATTGGAGGTAAAATTGAAAAAAAGTAGATTGGAGGTAAAATTGAAATAAAGTAGATTGGAGGTAAAATAAAGTAGATTGGAGGTAAAATAAAGTAGATTGGAGGTAAAATAAAGTAGATTGGAGGTAAAATAAAGTAGATTGGAGGTAAAATAAAGTATATTGGAGGTAAAATAAAGTAGATTAGAGGTAAAATTGAAATCTTATATGTTTACAATCAAAACTTCTCTTATTCTTATAGCATAGAATTTTAAATATACAACAATGCTTTAAAATTTTAATATGCAAATAGATAGATTAGCTTTTCTCATATTTGTGCTTGAAATCAAATCTAGAGGAGCTACGAGGTCACAAAGTCAAAACAGTAATGAACCATAAATTTTATCTTTTCTTTGTGATTTAAATTTTACTTTTTGTCTATAGCACACATTGCAATTATGTCACTGAACAACAAATTGTGATAAGTTTATCAAATTCTCATAAATAACAATAATTAAGTTTTAGTTTATATGTAAGTAATACAGGGTTAGGTCCCATAGTAACTTAGCTAATTTACTTTGTACATTTTACGTAAATCTAATTGCGCTTATCAGTAAATACGCAAATCTTATATTGCGATTGACCTAACCTATATACGAATATACCTAACTCCGTCAAACCCATATTGTGATTAGCTTAACTACGTTTGTATACATTGACGCAAAACTTATAATTACGTCTTTTAAACTTGACTTTTAATCTATAATTCAAAATATACTGAGTTGAAACAGACTCTTGAACGATTACCAAGCAAGAGTAATTTGTTCCTTGTTTAGAGAACAAGAAACCCCTGAGATTGTGTCCGGGTTAAGACATTGAAATTTATAAGATCGTGTCCGAGTTGAGGCATTAATGAAAATATTGCAGAACATTTATTAGTTGGAACATCAAGGAAAAACTATTAACCTGGCAGACGTTCACAGCTGAAAACTTTTAATTTGAATGATTGAGTTTTAATAAGTTTAAGTCATTATTTTCCTTTAATGCCACTTTGTGACAAATGACAAAAATGATAACAATAAGTAAATGACTACAGTATTAGTTTATGATAACTCACAACAATATTGTTCTTACCAAGAAATATTAGAAGTGAATAAATGACAATCGTTTTGCAACATGATAAATGATAAATGACATTGACGGCAACATTATTACAACAACATGATAACGGATGACTGACGATAAATATTAATTTTAATTATGAATTATTATCTTACAATTATAAAAGGACAACAATATAAACATTATGATTGCAGACAATAATTGATATGCCGGGTACTGTAAAAAGTCTGGCCGCGCCATGAACTTCGAAACCGAGGCAACATAGGGATATGGTTGGGCCGGTAGTTGCTGCTCTTCATTAAACCCAGTACAAGGGGTCGGTCCGGTTCGAATTTAAATTGACCCTAGTCCAGCGTAACATCGATGATATTTTTTGAATAACAACCACTTTTTCTAAGTGTACTTACAATGATATTGTTCTAATCAATAAATATTACATTAAGATAATCAAATAACAACAGAATTACAACTTAACAGAGTGCAAATCCAAGAAAAAATATTCAATTATAAGAATTAGTTAACAACAGTATTTGAATATGATAACTGACAATGATGGTGTTATATTAAAGAAGTATTGGCGACAATAATTGAGTAATAACAATATTGCAGCATGATAACAGATAATTGAATAACAACAATATTGCAGCATGATAACAGATAATTTTTTGTTCTGAGATGAGATTTTTAAAGCTTAAACACGAGTAAAACTCAGTCTTTGCGCCTGCTTAGACCCAAGTAAAGCTCAAGTGAAGACCCGGGTTTTTCTGTCTGCTACAGAGAGAAAGCTTGCTAAACAGTCTCTCATTGGTCGAATCAGAACCAATCCTGACTTGGGTTCTTTCCAAGCCCGAGTTTGGGTTTTACCCGGGTTTAAGCTTTTAAAATATCATCTCTGCAAATCTCTGCAATATAAATTAAGTAATAACTGACAAAAAATGAGAAAAAAGCTGATTCTGGAAATAAAAACTTCCACCCCCCAGTTACACCCAGCATCCTAAAAATGCGTTTGCCAAACTAGAATCACCTATAATGATAAAATCAGCAGTAACATTTACAGATATCTAGAGTTATGTCGGTTTGGGAAGATTTATCGGCCGAGCGCTACGACTAGGACAGTGAGTTATGCACGGTGGACACCTCATTATTTTTTTTTTGGGGGGGGGCGGATAAATTTTAAGGTTTGAAATTAGCAACATATATTTACAACGATGAAAGCTGATCTTTGAAAGATTAACAGTTAACATTGAAAGATTTGGATGAATTGTTATGTTTTTGGCTGGAATTTGACAAACATAGAATACAGATTTAGCGGAATATTTTTTATAACATTCCTACTATTACTATAAAGGGGAAAAAGTGGGAAATTGAAGGTACTTGCGGATAATTCGTTAGTTATTTTTTCAATTTAAAATCACAAAAAAAGACGATTGATAAAATCTTTTTTGACCTGCAAATGCTAAGAAATTGACAACTCGTCTAAAACTCTAAATCTTTGCAATAGGATGATGCAAACCTTTTATTTTGATTATTTAATCCAGCAGGTTTTCAAAAATATCTGGTTGCGAGAAAAAATTAATTCGAGTTAGATGCAAGTATTCAGTTCCTTATTAGGGAGGTTATCTGGTTTCTACAGAATATGTTTTACTTTTCAAGAATCTTACGCTGGTCTACATTCTTGATCTTCTTATTATTCAAGGATCTTTTAAAGGTTAGAATCCTTGATCTTCTTAATATTCAAGGATCTTTTGAAGGTCGGCATTCTTGATCATCTTAATATTAATGGATTCCTGAAGGTCGGCATTCTTGATCATCTTGATATTCATGGATCTCCTGAAGGTCGGCATACTTGATCATCTTGATATTCATGGATCTCCTGAAGGTCGGCATACTTGATCTTCTTGATATTCATGGATCTCCTGAAGGTCGGCATACTTGATTTTCTTGATATTCATGGATCTCCAGAAGGTCAGCATGCTTGATCTTCTTGATTTTCATCAGGAGGACAAATTATCTTACTCTGGAACAAGGGCCGTAAACCTCCCCTAGAAATACGAAAACATTAAGAAAAATTTTCCAATTCTTCAAAGATGAAAAAAAAATTTAATTAATATATGAGTTTATTAACTTTGTGTTTGAGTGATTGTATAACGTCGGGCCTCAATACTTAACTTTTTAGTCCTTTTATCTTTCAAACAAAGTTTCGAGAACTTTGATATGTCCAACTATGAGTTCTGCTATTACATCTAACAGTTAATGTTTGAAATATAAAAAGTTTTCACCATCAGGTTAAAGGATATTAGAAGTTTACAGCTTTAAGATAAATAAATATATATATAAATATCAATATCAATATCTATAAGAAAGGAATTTAGTCGTTGACGCAAACTAAAAGTTTCTATTCCCTATATCTCAACAACCTGATGCTGTAAAGCTTTGATATTTCAAACTTGGATTATTTGATTTAACAGCATTCATAGTTTGAAATATCTCAGGTCTACTACCTTTGGTTGCAAAGATTTAGAGATTAGAAAATCTGAGTTTGTGGCAAAGACTCAATTTTTTAATCAGTTTCTTCATATAAGATCGGAACGGAGCTGGAAACTTCTGAATGCTCGGTGCAAGCTAACCTATTCCTAAAAAGCTAAGTCGTTTCTTCCCTCGTTAACCGTTACTTGCACACTTTAAAACCCCGTGTTTTATTCAGTCAACGTTCGGGGATCCAACCAATAATAGTTCAAGATATTTCAACCATCTTGAAATTATTGTCAGAAAGAAAAAACGGATAATATATTCATCCAACTAGCTTCATTTCAAAAGGTTCCGTTTAGTCTGTAAAGAGTCTCCAAAAAGTTTATGACTCCGGAGAATGCATTTTTTTTCTTTCAAAGGTTGAAAACCAATAAAATATTTTTTTCTTCATATTGATGTATTCATTGGCCCACTTAGAATAAAGTAGAAGAGCTAAGCTCAATTTTTTATAGTAAAAATATTCCGCCGTGTCGTACCANTTCTGGAAATATTAAAATATGAAAATATGAAAGATGGAGTTTGTATTAGTATTCTACATGGACGCAGTCAAGATAGTAAATCTATTTATTCTCAAAAATGAAGTTTTAAATTTTCCATTATTCATGTTTTCTACATTCTTATGTTCCACTTATCAATCATGAAATTAGCGTTTCTCATTACATACTTAAACAGTTATATATAGTGATTGAATCTATTTAACAAAGCTTACAAAAAAGAATTTTAGTTTATTTATAAACCCCGTCCTATTGTAAGAAATAGAACTGCAAACCAAGATGTGAACACCCTTACGCAAGAATCGTGCAGTATTTTGTCATTCACTTCTTTTAAACTTAAACTATAGAACTATTAGCGTTGTAGTTTTTAAATGTATATGCAATATGCCTGGGGCTACAAAAACCTTTAAGTAACTTGGTGAGGTAAAAACCAAAACCCAGGCCGTTGCGACGCTTTTAAGACGAGACTGTCTTCAAAGGAATGAGTCTTTGCCGCAAACTCTGATTTTCTAATCCCTATATTTTTGCAACTCAAAGTAGTAGACTTAGGTATTTTAAACACTATGAATTCTGTTAAATTAAATAATCTAAGTTTAAAATATCTAAGGTTTACGCCAGAATGTTGCAGAACTTTTGCAAGCTTTTTACTGAATGAATCCTTTAATTTTATAAAGAGGTATACGACTAATGCCATTTTTTTGAAGAAAAAATAAGGAGTTTTTGTTTAAAAAGATGAGTTGCAACTACGTCATTGACTTGTGTCTTTAGCTCATGGTTCCTTGCACCTGGGAGACTCTTTTAGTTTTTTAACACATAATTTTTAAATTTTAACATTTGATCGATTCATAGGTCTTCATTAAAGTTTTAAGCTATTTGGGTAACCCTGTAATGACTATAGATTCAGCCTGCTAATTCGAGGATTTTCAAAAATTTAAATTTTTTACAAAATTTAAAACCTTTGAAACACATTTTTTTTAATTTTTATCATTCATAAACCTTTCCTGTGGTCACGTGATGTCCCACAAAAATTTGGGCCCGATCGGTTCAGCCGTTTTGACGTTTATTGGATACAAACAAATAAACAAACAGACAGACAAGCCAAATTTATATATAGATTAGTAAACAGTTGTAAGCGTACAGTACAGCTAACTGAGCACAAAGAGCTCAGTTTCATTTTTTCATAATATTTTTGCCATAATTACACTTGACATAATACTTTTGCCATAAGTAACACTTTCCATAAGTTACACTTGCCATAAGTCACACTTGCCATAAGTTACACTTGCCATAATGGTTACACTTGCCATAATTACACTGGCTATAATTACTTTTGTCATAATTTTCTAATTTCTAAAAAGATGAAAATCTTTCTTTTTTATTGCAAATGCGGGAAATTTTCCCAAGAAAATTCCCAACTTTAGTTTTCTCATTGTTTTAAAACAGAACAGTTGACACAAGTTCAGCTCAATATTTTCTCACAATGGAGGACCCTTTAGTGACCTTTGAGGGTAAACCAATGGTTCGAGACAGCAACAACTACACCATATATGTAGCCAATGCCTTGTCTACAGAAATGAAATATTGGAAATGTTTGGTTAAAATGTGCTCAGATAGAATTCGAACCCGAATTTCTCCCTCCAACCTATGAGAGGATTGCTAACATTGTCCTACAGTATACTACTCTTCCCATAGAAGAGTACCTAAACCTGATAGCTCATGAACTGTCTCTCCATTAGATTTGTAATTTGTATTCAATTTGTAATTGTAAAAAAATATTAATATATGTTTGTTTATTCAAAACAAATTTGATATTAATTATGGCAAGAGTAATTATAGCAAGTGTAATTATGGCAAGTGTAACTATTATGGCAAGTGTAACTTATGGCAAGTGTGACTTATGGAAAACGTATAATGGAAAATGTAATTATGGCAAAAATATTTATGGCAAATGAAACTGAGCCGCACACGGGTAGAGAACTATCATCCCCCCTGGTAGCCCTTTACTGACATGTACATTTTTTTGGCACTAGAAAGCACTTGCTGTTAGCTTTGGTTTTTAAGCAGTAATTGACAAAATTCTCATAGATTTTTGCTTGAGAGCTTGAGACCTTTAAATTACAGTAAAATCTACAAATTTACAATTTTAAAATCAATTTTTTATGAAAAAACAAACAAAAAAACATGCCTAAATGCCGGAGAAAAAAAATCGATTTATCGGTCGAACTACGGGACAAGGTGCGGCACCTTTTTATAGTAATACCAAATAATACCAAAATATAGCTAACAGTCTATTTAGTTTACCCTTAAAATACCCAAATAAGTAAACAGTCCCTTTAAAAAGAAGGATCGTTCGTGCTCCCATAAATGAACAAGGTAATTTCCTAGTGAACGATTTTTGGACCATTACAAATACGTAAAGCTGTTCATATGCATATGAAGTTATATATAGATTTGTATATCCAGGCTGGGTTTATAGATTAATCTATATATCCAGGCCGCCTATATAGATTAATCTGGGGAATTCAATACTAATGAGTTTACTGTGCTTCATGTCAAAGTTTTCAATTTCAAATCAAAATCATGAGAACAAGTTTGCAAACGTATTCGGAAATAGAATTTCTGAATAATGGAATATATTTATATAGAATAATGTTAATAGCTTTTATAACTTTTACCTAAATGTCAGTCATTCATCGATTTAAAAAAAAGTTAAAACGGCAAAAAAATTATTGTGATTGGATCCAATCTGGTAAAATACGATCCATCCGTCGAGATCAAGCTTTTAAAGGTTTAATAATCAAAAGACTCAAAGGTTTCACCCTGAACTAAACATGGGACAAGATCCGTTCTGTTTCTAGAATTCGAATTTATTTGTGTTTTGGTAATTCAACATTCTTTTACTTTTTCATTCGAAACGCAATCTTCGACAGAAAAGTATGAAAAAGAAAAGCAAAAAAAAAATAGATTCAAAAGACTAAAGTGCGAATGAAAGTTATTTTTAAATCATCGTGGTTTAGGTTCAAAGGCATAAAAGGTTTGGATTGGATTTTATTAATAATATAGAGCGTCTAAGGATTTCCTTACAATTTAATTAAAACTCTCTGATTGATCAAGAAATTGAATGATTTGGTCCTTGATCAATTATCCGAATTTATTGCTCAAGGTACCTGATATCATCCTGCAGTATGATAATGATGATCGGAGCAGCAACCAGGAACAAGAATCCGACCAGGTTCTTCAACACGAGGAACACGAACCCGTGGACCTCCAGGGACTCCGAGATGACGAGGTGGAAGGAGTATGAGATGATGTAGATCAGGCTCAACCAGATCAAGAGACGGAGGGATGGAACACCGCGGGCCTTCTGCAAATATAGTTTTTAGATTCTGTTTTGTTGTTTTCATTCTTTATAGTTTAAATTTATTTGAAGTGGGCGACCATTAATTTAACAAATTGACCTTTCTAATTGATCTGTTACCTTTAAAGTTCTCTGATCAAGAACGAATTAGATATTCATGATTTCTTTTTAAAACTTGGAAATTTTAAATCGGGGTTTGGCTGCAAAATTAAAAGAAAACCCACCTGAAAGACGAAAAATGGAGAGAGGACGAGTAGAAGGAAAGGACCAAGAATAGTTGGAAGGACGAGACAGACGACTAGTGATATATAATCTAGAAAATCATTGAGCCCGGACTTTATGTTACAAACAGTCATCTCTTCGGCCTTGGCACTTCCCACCTCCTAAAATACACTTCCTATAATATACTACCTAGAATATACTTCCTAGAATACGCTTCCGAGAATATACGTGCTAGAATTTATTTTCTAGAATATACTTCCTAGAATACACTTCCTAGAATATACATGCTAGAATACACTTCCTAGAATACAATTCCTAGAATACAATTCCTAGTATACAATTTCTAGTATACAATTCCTAGTATACAATTCCTAGAATACACTTCCCAAATTATAATTCTTAGATAACGCTTCCTATAAAGTTCCTAGAATACAATTTCTAGAATATGCTAGAATATAAAATAGAAAATAGAAATGCACTGCCTAAAGCCTATAATACACTTCCTAGATTATACCTGCTATAATTTACTCCCTAGAATACACTTCTATGAATGGAACAGTATATATATAACATAGAACATAGATAAAGTATTGATATTACCTAACTAAAAGTATCTGCAGCGCCTGGGTCTTTAATAAGTTTAAAACTTCTCACATGAAAAGTTTAAATTAGAAAAATATTCAAATATTTAGTGACTAGAACACTTCTTTATTGACCAACTAATTATAGCAGGATAGTTTCTAAAGCTAATGATTATAATTAGACGAATTAAACTAATTACTAATTAGCAAGTTTAATAATAGAGTAATTAAACAGTTTAGATATACCTCTTCTATCTGAGTATCTCTGAGTAGTTCCACTCCAAATATCTAAAGGGATTTTAATTATTAAAGGGACTGTAAAGGAAAAATGAAAGGAGATATAGCATTTTAGGAGCTGATCCAGACTTATAAAGGTTCTATCTGGTGTTCCTGTCTCGAGAAATTGATATAAAACTGTGTAAAAGAAATTGAGTCTTTGCCACAAAATCGTATGTTTAAATCCCTTTATCTTTGCTACCAAATGTTGAAGACCTTATATATTTTAAACTATAAATTCTACTGGATCAAATAATCTAAGTTTGAAATATCAAAGTTTTACGCCATCAGGTTGCATAGATATAAGGATTAGAAAATTTGATTTGTGGCAAAGACTCAATTCCTTTATACAAAAATTGACATGCATAAAATTTTGTATACAAATCGTAGATTATATTCAGCAAATATGCAAAAATCTGAAAACTACGATATCCCAGATGAGCCCATGACAAACTTAGGTTTGCTCCTATTATTATTTGCATTAAATAATTATTCATTATATAATTGATAATATTATTAATACGTTTATATCACGTGACCAATATCCCACCGGCAGTGCAGTATTATTGTCATAAAATTTTATATATATAAATTTTGTATAAAGAAATTGAGTCTTTGCGACAAACTCTGATTTTCTCATCCTTATATTTTTTCAACCCAATGTCGCAGACCTTAGATATTTCAAACTATGAATTATGCTGGATCTTATAAATAAAGTTTGAAATATCACAGGTTTACATCATCAAGTTTTAAAGATATTAGGATTAGTAAATCTGTGTTTGTGACACAGTTTTATATCAATTTCTCGAGACAGGAACACCAGATAAAACTCTGATATGTCTCGATCAACTCCTCAAATGCGCGCTAAGCTTTCAGCCTCCCTTTCATTTTTCCTTTGCAGTCCCTTCTAATCAACATTTTTTTGCATCAAAAGAACTGAGTCTTTCCCACAAACTCAAACTTTCTAATCACTATATCATTGCAACCTAATGGCGTAAAGCTACAAAATTTAAACTTAAATATTTGATCTAACAGAATTCATAGATTGAAATATCTAGGTCTATGACATTGGGTTGCAAAGATATAGGTATTTCAAAATCAGAGTTTGTGACAAAGACTCAATTCCATTTCAGAACTAAAACATCATATTTGTAGAAGAAAATGTTTTATTTTATGATAACTTCTTGAATAATAAAGGGACTTATCTAAATCTACAGAAAAAAATTCAAGCATACAAAAATAAACAAAAATACATTTTTTTCATTTCACTTTTTCATCACAATAAAAGTAATAAATAAATATTATATGAACAGCTAATTTCAAGATTTTAATTTACATTTGACGTGGAACCAGATTTAATGAATAGGACGAATTAGCTCAACCGCGCTGAGGTAGTTTAACTACTTCTTTTGTGCGTCGGTTTAAGTTAAAGTGTAGTGGCTGAACCACATCTACGTGGTTCAACTCATCATTAAATCTGGTCCCTCAAGTAAATATGATATGTACCAAAGCGCTGTTTTTAAAGTTGATTATTGATCTTTTAGCGCAAAAACTTGGATCATCACCCAACCTCATGCAATTTGCATGCTCCACAGGGTGAAACTGGAGTGATAATCTGGATTTTGAATCAAAATAATGAAATATCAAACTTCACTATCGGATTTTCAATAGCAATTAATTAATTTGTCCTTAAAATACAAGAAGCAGAAAGAATTTGTAAGCTAAAAAAACAAACTATTTTTAGGATGCTTGACACATGTCCAATAGACGCATCATCCGAACCGGTACAAGGATTCACCCGTACCGGCGGGTCTGGGATAAATAGTGTGTAGTCAACTCAGCATGTTCTATGCACAAATGTAGGCTGGCTGGATCGACGTTAATTGTCAGATTGATTATCTTATAAAATCAGTGAAACCCACCTTTTCCGGAAAGCATGTAGCTATACCGTAGAATGCAGAAAATATCCATATACCCAGAATACACAACTTTTGCTTTAAGGTCAGATCATCACTGTAGAGAACACCATAATGCAGAATTATAGAGATACACTAAAAAACATGACTTAGAATATATGTCAACGTATCTTGGGTTTGGATTATTAAGATAGATTTATTGAGTCTTTGCCACAAACCCATAATCTCTAATCACCATATCTTCGCAACCTGATAGTTGGTATTACAAACTTTGATTATTTCATCAAACAGAATTCATAGTTTGAACTATTTAAGGTCTACGAAATTGGGTGCCAAAGATATAGGGATTCGAAAATTAGAGTTTGTGTTAAAGAATGAATTCCTTATTTAGATTAATTAATCCAAGGTTATAATGCAAGGAAAGTTATTTGCAGTTGCGTATACTCTGCGTACATATTGAAACCAGTTCTCTCTGGGCGGAATTTGTAAACAAGAAAAGATGAATCAGTGTTCGTTTAGTATCCGAGGAGGTTGAAAGCATTAAATTTTGATAATTTTGATAATTTACATAATATTTTCCTATGACCAGAATATTTCATTGATTTTTTATGCGAAAGATGGATCCCATGTCAGGCTTCGACATCCTTCTTGTGTTTACATTACCGCCCAGAGACAGTACACTGCAGTACAAAAGATGCGCACACCTCTGAAATAACTTTTCTTGCATTATAAACTTTCTATATTAATGGTGTTTTTTCCTATAATCTAAACTTTAATTCTTTTTATTTGTATATTTTGTTATTTATATATTTTGTTAAAATGGGTTCCCTGAGTTCAGCAAGTCTTCTCTTGGTTTGTGGAGAGGGTGGAGCAGGTTCAGGACTCAACCCTATTCATCACCTAGACCTTGATACAGCCCATTTCACTCTCAACTAAACCCCACTATTTATTCGGTCGTAGAACTGCAGATCACTATAAAGTAAGCAGTAAAGGCATAGTCTAGGGTGATTTTATTTTTTATTTGGCTTCAACCCTTCGGTCTAATATCTGTAAACCTTTTCAGAAATATATTTTGGCAGGTTTGTTGGTTTTTATGTTTTTTGTTTGTTTGTATCTAATAAATGTCAAAACGTTGAACCGATCGTGACTATTTTTCTTTGGCGGTATCTCACATAATCCCATGGGAAAGTTTTGTGGATGATCGAAATTGAAAATGTTGCCTAGAAAAAATGGAGATTTTAAAGGTAGTTTAAAATCCACCCTTGCTAAACATGTAAAATTTTAAGTTTTGTAGTGAACGAAAAAGATGGCGAATTAAAAAGCAACATTTAAAACATAAAATTCTTTCTAAGAAGAGGCTAATTATTAACTATAAAATTGAACACAATCTTTTTTTTAGATCTAACCTACATATATATTATATATGAGTAAAAAATCTAACAATTTTTTTTCTTGCATTAGATCAAATATTTTAAATTAAGTAGAAATAAGTCTAAAGTAGTTGTAACTAATCTGAGATTCAAACCATATCCTGATTGAACCAATTTCTGAACCTGAGTGTTCGAAAATTAGAATCCGTCAAACAAATGACCGCGATTTTACCTTCAATGAAGACAATCAGAGTACTATTTCGGTTCATTTGTACCGTACCAAATTCTTGCACCGGCATGGCCTTTGGTTGAACTTAAACCGTGCAGAACTTTACGTGTACTGTCGATGCTTTATAATATAAAAGGCTGTACTAATGGGTATCTAAAAAAGAACATTGCCAGGAAATGTTTGGCACCATGCTCATAAAACAATTATTGAGACTTTTTTTTAATATATTGCTACAGAGTGGTCCCGGAATTTGAATAGGAAATAGGGTGATTCAATCGTGTCACGTGACTTAATAAGTCCATGGAAAATTTTAGGTCGTCTTCGAATTTTCACTTCATTCAGGTAACTACTTTTTGACTAAAGAATCAAATCATGATCGAATATTGAAATTTTATTATATCCTTCATTTATACAGAATTTGCTAGAACATGATTCATGATTCATGAATAAGGTTTTGATGAAGGTTCTAGGTTCCTGGATAGTACGGAGAAGGAGTGGACGACCGGGGAGAATTTCTGAAAAAGTTGGTTGGAATGTTCAATCAGAATATACTATATTGAACAATTTAAGCATTCTTGAGAAAATATAAAAAGTTTTTAAGATGTATAAAAATAGCAGTGAAATAGAAGTACATTAAAACTGAAACTAGATAAAATAGTCACAATCATATAAAAACTATTCGATTTCGTACTTTTTCTGTTAGTTAAAAACTATTTGTTTACGACTTTTTAGATGAATTTTATTCTGTAAATCAAAATGTCAGCCTAAGTAAATTCCAGGAACCAATGTTTAACATTCATAATGTATCATTTCAAACTTTTAATCTGTAGTTGTAATTTCAAATTTAATTAATTTAGATAATTTTAAAAAGCCATCCCCGATTAACAATGGTACCCTTTAAAGCTTTTACTGATCAATAATATGAAAGATGTTGTCTAGCTTGAAAAGTTTTTAATTCTTACAATTTCCTCAATTGTTTCTGTAATCACTAGAAAAGACCACACTTGAAAATAACTGTATATAAAGGATGGATGTCATTATAATTCGTTGGATATCTTGATCAGTCAAAGTTTCTAATAGTAACGTTGTGAATCGGACATGCCATTACAATGTGGGATTAGTATAAATTATGTGTACCTGAATAGAGAACTAGGAGGAGAGGAAGGAGGAGTTTCAACCACTGGTACAGTCCCTTGAATATTTACCTGAATGAGAACTAGGAGGAGAGGGAGGAGGGGATTCAACCACGGGTACAGTCCCTTGAATATTTACCTGAATAGAGAACTAGGAGGAGAGGGAGGAGGGGATTCAACCACGGGTACAGTCCCTTGAATATTTACCTGAATAGAGAACTAGGAGGAGAGGGGGGAGGAGTTTCAACCACTGGTACAGATAAACCCTGCAGATATTTAGTTGAAGGGAGTGTGTAAGCATAATTCAAGGGACCCTCTATGTAAAAATGGGAATGCCCAAATCACAACGGTTCCCTTAAAGGCTTTATCTGATCTATTATCTTTTACAGTTTTAATCAGATAAATATTTCAAGGGTACCGTTGTAAATCAGGCATTCCCATCTTTGCATTGAGGGTCACTTGAAATTACACTTACAGTCCCTTTATCTTTGAGTGTCAGGGAATACAACCGTTAAGTCAGCATTTATTCCACTTTATTCTGGTTATTCCTGTATAACCTCTAAACTATACTTTAAATGTCTCAAGATGTTTTTGATCTCAGATCACTAGATTTTATTTTTAGACCAAATATTTAGAATTTAACTTTTACCAAATTTCTATATTTAAAGAGAGTTCTCGCGAAAAAATGGTCGGGGGAGAGAACGAACCTTGATTTGATAAGACTGTAAATTAATCTTATTTCCATCAAATGTTTTTGTCATCTACAAAGATTTCGCTATTATCCGTTTTTTTAGATATTTAAGATTTTTTTTTGTTTTTTAGGAGGCTTCACAAAAATCTAGAAGTCTGAACAAAGCTAAATTAATCGTGCGCTAAAGAGCGATTTGAAAAATCGCTCAGTTTTGTATTTTCTACCAGAGTCAAGATTTTGCATTTGTGATAAAAGCAAACTTTTTAAAGAATACAATTTTAAAACATGCCAAAATTTATACAAATTTTGGGAAGTCTCCGGAACGCCTAAAAACCCTAAATGTTTGTAATGATAATAACTTTGCGAAACTCTACATTCACAGAGCCAGAAAATATGGTTGATCCTCTTTTTCTCTCTAGCTGCATAGCCTTCAGGGTCCTGCAAACTGGACAACATAGGCAAAGCGTTTAAAAGATTCAAGGAGGACCGTTTAGATTAATTATTTTAACAGATTCATGGAATAGAAATAGAAGAGCCGAGAAATTTAAAATAGTTCATCCTATACTCCTTTTATATTTTGCCTACACTCCCTCTACAATCCTATACCCCTTTTATATTTTGTCTACACTCCCTTTATTCTACAATCCTATACCCTTTTTATATTTTGCATATACTCCCTTTATTCTACAATCCCATACCCCTTTTATATTTTGCCTACACTCCCTTTATTCTACAATTACAAGTTTTGCAAACAATTCAAATTGCATCAAACTGATTTTATTGAAATACTGAAAACTTTTTAACTAGTTTTCCACTCTGGTGTACAATAAGTACAATATGTACAATAAGTACAATATGTTCAATATGTACAATATGTTCAATATGTACAATATGTACAATATGTTCAATAAGTACAATATGAACGTATTGTGTATTGTATAGTAAGAACGAGAAAACTCTGAAATAGGAAGACGACTTTTATACTCAAGCAATGACTTTAAATAGTTCAATGAACATAAAACACAGCAATTGTGCAGTGTTAACAGAGCCAATTAAATTGATATGTAATTTAATAAGTTACTAGTAAAACTTCACTAAAGTATTGCTATAATGTCGTCTACCTATTCTACAGTTTTCTGGTTCTTTCTGTTTCAAAATTAGACGAAGGAACATGCTTAAATCCTAAAATATAACTTCTTCAGAAAATTACAACGTTGTGTTGTTATCATAAAGAACAAAATAGTTTAACATTTCCTGGGACAAAATAATAAATAAGAATCGTGATTCACAAAAAAAGGAAAATCATCAGAAAAAGAAAGAAAATTCGGAACAAAATTTGTACAAAGGAATTGAGTCTTGTAGCAAAATCTCATTTTCTAATCCCTATATCTTTGCATCCTTGGATATTTCAAACTTAGATTCTTTAATCTAAAAGAATTCATATTTTGAAATATCTAGCTAAGGTCTATTACATTTGGTTGCTAAGATATAGGGATTAAAAAATCAGAATCTGTGGCATAGACTCAATTCCTTTTTTTCATTAATTTGCTTTTCTTTTAATATGGTGTAATTTTCATCCTAAATTCTGGGGTTTGATAATTCCCTGAGTTTGTGGCAAAGACTCAATTTCTCAACTCAACCTTCAATGATGATGGAGAGGGATATTAAAGTGAAGACTGAAAGGTAGAATGCACAAGGCTACCCTGTATATCAGGGTGTACAAGGAAATATTGTACCTGCAGATGGGTTGGTAGTAGATGTAAGGATGACAGGGATATGATGGTGAAGGGTAGGATGCACAAGGTGACTCTGTATATCAGGGTGTACAAGGAAATATTGTACCTGTAGATGGGTTGGTAGTAGATGTAAGGATGACAGGGATATGATGGTGAAGGGTAGGATGCACAAGGTTACTCTGTATATCAGGGTGTACAAGGAACAGAATACAAGACTAACCTGAAAAATACGGGTTTTTAAATTGTGAGATGGAAATATTTATTTGATTTTATAGATCTAGTAATTAGGACTTATTTTCCCAATGTGTTTAAAAATGTATACATCATGGAATGTTGATGTTGGAATTATTTTTAATGTACCTCTAGATAAACACAGGTAAGTATTTAAGTATTTTACAAAAGGAATTGAGTCTTTGCCACAATTTCAAATTTCCTAATCCCTATATCTTGTCAACCTGATATTGGAAACCTTTGATATTTCAAACTTACACTCTTTGATCATAACAGATTTCATAGTTTGAAATATCTAAGGTCTACAACTTTGGGTTGCAAAGATATAGGATATAGAAAATCAGAGTTTGTGATTAAGACTCAGTTCCAAAAGATGTAAAAACATTCTATCTTAAAACTAATTAAGCAAGTTCTGCAGTTGATTTCTTTCAAGCTTATGTAAAGATGACTTAAACACCGTTTATTTTTATTAAAACTAATTAAGCAAGTTCTGCAGTTGATTTCTTTAAAGCTTATGTAAAGATGACTTAAACACCGTTTATTTTTATTAAAACTAATTAAGCAAGTTCTGCAGTTGATTTCTTTCAAGCTTATGTAAAGATGACTTAAACACCGTTTATTTTTATTAAAACTAATTAAGCAAGTTCTGCAGTTGATTTCTTTCAAGCTTATGTAAAGATGACTTAAACACCGTTTATTTTTATTTTATTAATTATTGACAAAGGAACAAAACACAAATGATATTTTAAAATCTGACAACTTGACAGATTTTATAGTTTTAAATATCAAAGCTTAACACGACATCGAGTTTGCAAATATATAGGGATAAAAGAAAAAAAAATGATGCTAGTATTCAGTTCCTTTTTTATCAAAACTAGATTTTCAATAGTTCTGAACGAACTTTATAAATTGTGGTCATATATATATTCTGAAATATTATACTAGCTAGGGAACCCAGCTTTGCGTGGAATTTTCACTGCAAAAGTGGACCCACTCAAACTTGAACTTTAAACATGCTAAGAACATTCTCGTGGTTCTCCCGAGTTCCCACTAAAAATATAAATGTTATGATATGAGTTATGATATGATCGGATATCTTAACAAATAAACAGAGAAATCATTACTTTGTATACAGATCGATTCTGAAGGTACAAAACAAACAGAAAGTTATTGGATTAGAGGAATACACATTGTTGTTTTGAGTATTATAAGTAATATTATAACTAGATGCAGAATGTTATATTGAAGAACTATTTCAAACTTGCATTTATCCATATCATTTTCAAGGTTGGCATTTATTGAGGAATGCAACCAGAGCTGGGATCTCGATATCAAATGTGGGCCCTTTTGAATTTTCAGAGAGAATCTGCTTGATTTCTTGATTTTCTCTGTTTTCTCATTGGTTGAACGCAAAACTTTCTGATTTCAAGGTTGGAATTTATTGATGAATGCAACCAGATAAGGTAAAGTACTTTTAGTACACCTTCATTTTACTTAATTCTTAAGGATTAAAGTTAAAGTGAAAAGATTAAAAGGGGTACACAATTAAATTAAGAAGGATGTTTAGTACACAACTTAATGATATCCTACATTTTTCCTGCTGTTGAAATGCGCAAGGCAATTTTGTGGAGAAACCACATAATCAAAATCAAGGAGTTTTCATTATTATAAACATTCATATCTAATTCATACTTGATCAGACAAAGCTTTTAAGGATACCATTTTTAATCGGACATTTACATCTTTGCATGGAATGTCACTTGAAATTACGCTTACATTCCCTTAAAGAAGGTTTTTTTTACGACTAAATGGAATTAAGAAAGGTTTTTGCGTAAAAATATATATCAACTTTTAAGGCATTTCAAAATCGTTGTATATCAATTTTTATTAATTTTAAATTATAAAATTTATTTTTGGAGCCATATTTAAAACTAACCAAAACTTTTAAAGACATGATTTACTTAAATATTCAACAAAAAGTAAAAAAATATCAAATACTAAAAAAGTTCAGGCTAACAAGATTTTAACCGGGACATAATTACAATTACTGTGTCCCGGACTAGTTTATAGTTTATTGTAAATCATTACCGAAATATACTAAACCTATATATAATATATATAATATACTATACCTAAATATATAATATACTATACCTATATATATAATATACTATACCTAAATATATAATATACTATACCTATATATATAATATACTATACCTATAATATAATATAATATAATATATAATCAATGTGTTCTGAGGAATTGCTAAGCTCAAATTCTGTTGATACGTCGGTGTTTGACTCGAAAAGTTTTTAACTCTGATAATTTCTCCATTGGTTGTTGTAAGCAAGAAATGAGCAAGTCACATTCGCAGAGAATCCTCAAATAAAAAAAACAGTTTAAAGAAACTGAAACATTGTTTTCTATAGTTCATACTTGATCAGACTAAGCTTTTAAAGGCACCAATGTAAATCAGGTATTGCCATCTTCTTTGCATCACTATAGTTTTAGTAGAAGTAAATATTTCCATTTTCTGTTTAGCGCCGATATAAGGATTTATCTCTAATTGGATAATGAGATAGATAGAAAGATAGATGTTACCGTCATACTATTTCTAATTGGTTCAGAATTACGCTTACAGTCCCGTTAATCGAAAAGTGTTGAAACTTGACTGCTATATCCGTTAGGGATATACCAGCCTCACAAATATATTTACATTTTTTTCATTTGACAATGGGACAAATAAAAACAAATACCTGTGAAAATTCTTACTGCTAAGTGTATGAAAATGTATCTACCAGAAAAAAGCTCGAAAATAGATAACAAAACCCGTAAAAAAGTTTATTTTATAATAAATGTTGAAAGATAAAAGCATCAATAAAAGTTTAATTTATCATTGGAAAGCCAGAGAACTGGACTGGAGAATTCGCTAAATCTAGTGGGTTAGGTTAAATAGGCCTATTATAGGCTTGTTACTGTAAAAAGTTGAATCCGGCTCGGTATACGAGGGCCTGGATAGGTACAGCAATAAATCACTGTACATCATTAAATATGGGTCTTGTGTTTATTGACAGGAACTGTAATTAAATATTTGTTTACTTTCCAATATTCCAAGGCAGGGGACAGGGGTTTCTCGGTAGTAATTCAATTATGCTTATTGTTTTTTTTTCTTTTATTTATCGTTAATAATTACACGGAAACTATATTTTTTACTATTCTTCTATTTTTCGTCAATAAAAAACAAGGGTTTAATTGTTAAGATTTTCCAACGGAAGATTTAAACTATGTGAATTTGTAAAGTATAAATATAACAACAAAAAAATTAGATAAATACATCTAATTTTTTTTTACTTATGACCAAAATATCATTTTCCTTTCTTCCCACTCTTACAGTGATTTATCTGTAGAAAATATATTTCCTAGATCTTTGGTCCGAGATTCTAGTCCTGTATTCAGTTTTGTCAATTCTACATTTTAATAATTGAATAAAATCGATCTTTTCCTTAATCTGCCATTTATATTTTCAACTCTCGACTATCTATCTATCTGCCATTTATATTTTCAATGCAACTTTTTTAAAAATAAGTAATTCTAAAGTTGTTTAATGTCATTCCTTGACATTCATAATTAAAGGGACAGTAAAGGAAAAATGAAAGGGGGTATAGACTGAAAGCTAATCACTTTAGCTCTCGATCGCAACCCATGAAAGTTATATCTGATGTTCCTGTCTCAAGAAATTGATTTACAACTGTGTCAAATTTATACGAAAATTAATATATATACAATTTTGTATAAAAGTAGTGGGTTTAAATAGATCAAATTCAGCAAATATGCAACCAATCTGAAAACGATAATATCCCCGAGAAAGCTAATTATTACTTAGGTTTACTCCAATTCTAATTTTATATTTGTTATTTCTATTTTTAATAGATTTAATTCATAATATTATGTACACGTCCGAATTACTTCACCAGAAAATCCACCAATGACAGTGCAGTACAGTGTTCACGTGATACAGGCAAAAACACGTGATCAGTATACTGCTCTGCCATTGGTGAAAGTTCTGGTCACGTGATTTAAGTTTAAGATTTTCTAAATTTTACATATATGAATTTTCATATAATTTTAACACAGTTTTATATCAATTTCTCGAGACAGGAACATCAGATAAAACTTTCATGGGTCGCGATCAAGAGCTAAAGAGATTAGCTTTTAACCTATACCCCCTTTCATTTTTCCTTTACTGTCCCTTTAAAGGAGCGAATATATAACTAATATTTAATCATTGTATTGTCCTGATACTATAGATTTGTAATAAGAAACTCAAAGAACTGCAGTAAGTATAAAAATAGGGCAGCCAAGTTGTCAAGATAGATTTGAAACGGACTTTCAAGGTCCTATCTCGGACTTTCAAGGTCCTATCTCGGACTTTCAAGGTCCTATCTCGGTCTTTCAAGGTCCTATCTCGGACTTTCAAGGTCCTATCTCGGACTTTCAAGGTCCTATCTCGGTCTTTCAAGGTCCTATCTCGGACTTTCAAGATCCTATATATAGGACATTCAAGGTCCTATCTCGGACATTCAAGAACCTATCTAGGACATTCACGAACCTATCTAGGACATTAAAGAACCTACTTAGAACATTCAACTTCCTTTATAGGACAGTCAAGATCCTATCTATACATAAAACATTCAAGGTCTTATTTAGGACAATTAAAGTCCTGGAGTAAGATCAATATAGGACAGCTAAGGAAAACCAAGAGCAAATACTCATTTCAATGTAGGCCTACCACGGCCAAAAAGTAATGTCCATGAAAGCCTGATGGAAAATTTGTGTAACCTCATTACATAGTAATTACAACATCATTAAAACAATCTTTTATAATTATGTAATAGATTTTTGGAGTAAATAAATAATCGTCCATATGATATTGCATGCTTTTCATTGACATTTTTTAACGGCAAACAAAAAAGCATAAAACTATGAATTACGAGAAATGCATGTTTAAAGGACCAAAACGGGATCAAGAGAGATGAGATTACTGAAATAAAACGGCTGTACCGGAGAGAATGGTTCTGTTTTCAACAAAACAATCTCCCGAACCTCGATTAAGATAAAAGTTCTAATATAAAAGGGACTGTAAGCGTAATTTCCTCCATGACCCTCCATGCAAAGATACAGCGATAATCAGAAAACTCTGAATTAGGAAGACGACTTTAAAACTCAAGTAAGGACTTAAACTAGTTCAATAAACATTAGACATAGAAATTGTACAGTGCAAATAGACCAATTTTCACTCAAATTATCCTTTGCTAAGTTCCTAGTAAAAATATTTGCTTTGTAACAACATCAAAACGCTTAAATATTGTTATAATGTCGTCTTTCTATTCCATTATCATTATTATTACCCTCCGTGCAAAGATATCAATGCCCATTTTACAACGGTACCCTTGAAACCTTTATCTGATCAAACATGTCTGTTTATTTCTGTGAATTTTTCCATTGTGTCTTATAAGCAAGTAATGCGCAAGTCACTTTTGCAGAGAATCCACAAATGCGAATAAACAATTAAAAAACAAAAAACATGGAAATATAATTTATACTTGATCAGAAAAAGCTTTTAAGGGTACAGTTGTAAATCGGGCATTGCTTTCTTTGCACGGAGGGTCATTTAAATTTACGCGTACAGTCCCTTTAAGATGGCCCTAAGGAAGCATGAGAAAAGCAACAAACAAGGCCTTAAACTCGAGGCAAATATTTGAAAAAACAAGTTTTATGTGAAAATGTTTTACAATTGCAGTAAAGTTTTAGAAGTTTCAGTTTGAGTTAAGGTGACTTTTAATTTAATCAGCAACCCTTAAACGATTCACAACGGTACCCTAATAACTTTCAAATTGTTAATCTGTATGCTACATTTTGAACTCAACCTTATCAGGGGGGCGGAAACGTTATGTACGTGTGTTTTACCAAAAGAGTGTGTGTAAGTAATAACGAATCAAAGGCGTGTATACATAGAGAATAGAATATCTATTAGAGGGGAATTTACTAGAAAAAAGTGTAAAACGGCCATTTTGTTGTACTGTTTCCATACTGCAGGTGTACTTCACATATTTATGCTATATAACCTTTTGGGCCCTGGAATATCATTTTATAGAAAATCTAAAATTATTGTTAAAAGAAAACCAAATTATGAAATAGGCTGGTTTCATAATTGACCAATGATCATTTCACATAGATTCTATTCCTTCCACTTTATAAACGATGATTTTCCGTTATAACTATAAATCAAATGATGTTTTTTATTCACCTAATTCATTATAAAGTTAATTTAACAGTTTAAAAAATTCGAAATTGAAATAAATAGTCTAGGGAACATACTGTATTAATGTACTCTAATGCAAATAATTTGTGAACATTTACATGATTTGTACTCTTTGAACTCCCTTTCAGACTGAAAGGGACTGAACAAATTCATACCGAGAGATTCTTTAAATTCCCCTCTAATATATATTCTATTCTCTATGCGTGTATAGTGTAGATATATACAGTACATAAGAATCTCGGTATTTGTACAGTCTAGGGAGTACATTTTTTTATTGTTAATTGTTTACTTAAAAATAAGTTTAATATACATGTAATCTATTATTTACATATTTAAGTCAACACTATAAGCCAAATTTTCATGCAAACAATATAATTAGGTTAAAGTTTACAATAAACTACTTGTTATAAGCTTAATTATAATTGACGACATTGTTCTGCAATTTCCTTGACTGGTTTCATGTTGTGTGCCTGCACCAAGAGAGTGTGCGTGTGTAATAACGAACTCGTCTGCAAAGCAGTGCGACTGGCTTTCTCATGCCAGACCAGCGCCATTTCCCTTCCCTTTATTCTTATTCCCTACATATTTTTCATTTTGGTTTTTGAATGAAAGGATAGACCTTGATTGAGCTACAGTTCGGATGATTTTTGCTCTTGGTTTATAGTTTCGAGTGACAGCTGACAAGCGAGCAAATGACTAATACATTGTATCATTTTAACTCTTTGCTAAAAGGGTCTTGATAAAACTTAAAGTTTATAGATCGACAATATGTATTGCTCTAGATGTATCTATAGTAAAGTATAAAGATATATTGCTTCTCTATAAACTTGATACCCTGGAGAACCAGAGAGAGAGATTATCTAAGAAGGATGTTTGAACAAGTTTACACAAATAAGGATTAAACATATATCAAGTTTTTATAAGAATAATATCATGTAAAATATTAGGATCATTTATCAAAGGAATCAAAGGCTTATTGTAACGGTAAGGTTGGGTGTCGTTAAATTTCTTTAAACACGGGCAGCCGTAGTACATTTGAATTACTGAGCCAGGTCAATCTTTCCGGCCCCAGTTTGTACGGTACCTAGCTCTATGGACAGGACTAGCTGGTGCAACAAGGTTGACGCGGTCAGACTTTATGCTTCATATAGGCTGAATTTACTTTTACTAAAGGGGCAGAGGGGCGTGTAAAGGGACTGTAGACGTCTATCTATCTTTAAAAGTGTTCAATTCTCATAATTCACTATAAGTCACTATTACAGAGAAACCACTCACTATAGTTTCAGTAGAAGTAAATATTTCCATTTACTGTTTAGTCCCAATATAAGGATTCATAACTATAATTGGATAATGAGATAAATAGAAAGATAGATGATACTGCAATACTATTTCTATTGGTTCAGAATTGACAATAAACACATGACTGAACTCTGATTGGATCAGGCGCTAATGGAATAGCATACAAGTGTGCACTATTGTTTAGAAGCTTTGAGTTAGAAAAATAAAGATATCTCATACATCCATCAGCCAAAGATTTAAGGGGTGAATCGGACATGGCAAGGGAAAGTTACTTGAGTTACTTAAAAGGTACGTTTTCAGCTTGTTTAAAGAGAATAGTCACTGATTTCTAAGCTCTACATTTTTCTAAATTACAAAATGAACTGGTATTGCATTCGCTGTACTGCGTGATAAATTGAACAATTAAAAAATTTGCGTTTCACGATGAATTCATAAATAGTAAAACGCAAGTTTTGACAACCTTGCAACATAATTTTCAGGCTTGATAATGGTCTCCTAGTCTCTGACTTGGATAGAAGTTTGACAGGAAAATATTTTAACCAATTAAAGGGACTGTAAGCATAATTCGAAGTGACCCTCAATGCAAAGATGACAATGCCCGATTTACAACGGTACCCTTTAAAGCGTTGGCTGATCAAGTATGAAATAAATAAACATGTTGTTATTCCTTTTAACTGTTTATTTCATTTGCAGGTTCTCTGTAAAAGTGACTTTCGCATTTCTTGCTTATTAAAAGCAATAGAAAAATGTTCAGAATCAAACAAATTTCAAGTCAGAAAAACGGCGGTTGTAAATTAGGTATTGCCATCTTTGAGAGGGTCAATTAAAAATACGCTTACAGTTCCTTTAAGAACTGTTCTATGTACTTTCAAATGTAAGGAAAGTATATCTTAGAATTGCAATTTCAATTTTACATAATCCTGTCAACAAAAAGGAAAAATAATTGGAGCAAAATAATCTTTCCCTTTGGGGATAAAACCTAAAGGGTTTACTCTCTTTTAAATTTACCAGTTTTAGAATTAGTTTCAATTAGTTTCTAGACAACAAGGGGTTTAGCTAAAAAGAATTTCAGAATCTATTCAGAAAAATATTTTTACATTGTACTGCAAAGGTGGAATGTTGGATGTGGATCGACCTTGCCACTGCAGGCTCCTTTACATGAACTATATACTTTTATTTTATTTTTTTTTTAATTATTTATATTTTTTATTGTTTTCATTTTTTAATAATTTTTTTTTATGTTTTAATTTTTAATTTCATTTTTAAAACATACTCTAATTTGGTAAATTAACACGTTTCAAACTTATTCTATCCTATTAACCACCACTAATTTAGGATGATCAATTTAGGTATTTTTTTCGAGTGAAGTCAAGCCCAGGCAATTTCTTATAATTTCTTTGAAACGTAATGTATAGTAGTATCCCGTAGTATTATAGATAGATGTTAACAAACTTAAAATGACTCAGGTATAAATAAAACCCAAATATGTATAAAAAATGCAAAAACAAATATTTTTTATATCAAATATATTTATGTGTTGCTGGTATTTTTGTATACGTTTAAAAACTATAGATAATTCTAAAATATATTTAAAAACCTTTTAGCTATTCCTATCATTATTAAAATATACATGTTTTGTTAGGTTATTAGAACAAAATTCTATCAAAGTTTATAGAACAGATCTTTTAAATTTTGTTTTATAAAAATTCGATCTAAGTGTTCTGCGGATCAAGTTTCAGTCATGTAGGATTACTTTAAGCAGTGTACATAGAACAAAATATAAAGAAACAATAGTATAATATTATATACTTCACAGCAAGGATTGTAAGGCAAGGAAAGTTATTTCAAAAGTGTACACATCTTTTGTACTGCAGTGTACTGTCTCTGGGCGGTAATGTAAACACAAGACGGATGTCGAAGCCTGAAATGGGATCCATCTGTCACATAAAAAATCGATGAAATAATCTGGTCATAGGAAACTATTATGTGAATTTTGAAAGATTTCAAAATTTAATGCTTTTAACCTCCTCGGATACTAAACGAACAACGATGCATCTATTCTTGTTTACAAATTCCGCCCAAAGAGAGCTGGTTTCAATATGTACGCAGAGTATACACGACCGCAATAAACTTTCCTTGCATTACATTCTTGCTCCACAGGAAAATAAAACGATTCAGCTGGAAAAAAGATAGATATTATTATTTATTGAGTTCAATGCACTTCTGAGCAAAGTTTTTTTTCTCCTCCTACATAACTGATTTATAAACTTAGAAAGAATGAATCGTCAATAGTTGAGAAAATAACTTAAATAACGACAATGATTTGTACTCTGCAACATTATTATTATTTTTTATAGACTTTATCAACAAAATCTATATATATTAATATAATTATGTATGATGAGATAAATTGTAGAAACCTGACTTTATCAACAAAATCTAAATATACTAATATAATTATGTATGATGAGATAAATTGTAGAAACCTGACTTTATCAACAAAATCGAAATATACTAATATAATTATATATGATGAGATATAATTGTAGAAAAGAAACCAACTTGATAATACAATCACAGCGGGTAGAAATTATAACTTTCCTTCCCTTTCCATGACCTCCCGTTCATGATTTAAAGGGACTGTAAGTATAATTTCAAGCAACCCTCCATGTTTAGAGGGGTGGTCTGATTCAAAACAATACCTTTTAAAATATATTTGGTCTGATTTGACCCTCTCCGGTTCTAACGATATAATTTTAAATTAAATTAAATATAATTTTTTAAATTTCAGACATATTAATATTTTCTTTCTAGAAGTCGCAGAAAATAAATGTTTACAATTGTATTTTTGAAAACCAGTTTGAACATAGAATATTTGGTATTTTCGAGGTATGCATTTTACGTCACCTGAATTGAGTTCACACTGTACGCTAGCGAACACTCCCGTTTTACACTTTTTGAAAAATATACACACAGAGTTCTCTGGCCTCGATAATCAGACAAAAGTTTAAAGGGTGCAGCCATTGTAAATCGCACGCACCCCTGACCCTTCAGTAAAAGTAAATTCGACCTAAAGTCTGACCGCGTCAACCTTGTTCCACCGACTACTAGTCATATTGAGTGTCTGCTTTATTTGGCCAAAGTCCAGGCGATACAGTACAAACTGGGACCGGAAAGGTTGACCCGGCTCGGAAATTCAAATGTATTAAGGCTGCCCTTGATCGTGCATTGCATGAGGTGTCACACACGCTTTCAGTCTCTTTAAGACAAATTTTGGATTCCTGCCGGCTATAACTCTATAATTGGCAGATGTATATAATATCCGCCTTAAAAAGAAAAATATCAAATATCCGCCTTTTAAAAGTAAATATATAAAATATCTCTCCTATAAAAAAACATATACTGGTTATCCTCGTAAAAAAAAAAATATGTTGGATATCTCTCCTTAAATAACAAATATTGGATATCTGTTCTTTATAGGGCAGATATTGGATATCTTATCTTTTAGGGCAGATATTGGATATCTGTACAAAGAACATATATTGGATATCTGTCCTAAGAACATATATTGGATATCTCTTCTATTTAGGGCAGTTATATGATATCTAAAGAACAATCATTGGATATCTTTCCTATAAAGTACAGATATTGGATATCTCTCCTGTAAAGGACAGATATTCGATATCTCTCCTATCCAGGGCAGATATTGGATATCTCTCCTATCCAGGGAAGATAACTTTTAATGTCTTCCGGCTTCCTGCAGGGATATTCAAAATCCTCATGAAAGATCTAGAAGAATTTAAATCTACTCTATATTGTGTATCCGGTATCCGCTATAAAGATGACAGAAAAACTTCATGTCATCCTCAATATCCACATCATAAAGGTAAATCTTGCTAATTATAGACTTCCGTAAAAATACACAGTAATGCCCATATTTTTGGGATTGTAAAAAGATAACATTAAGCCTAAATTAATAAAAAAAAAAACGATTCACGCATTGTTTTAAAACGGAAAAATACTGGGTTTCAGAAAAACCCGCTATGATTACGTAATAGAAAGTATTTATTGTTCTGGCCCTAGGGATATCGTTGAGCGATATTATAGATCTATTTATGTTATGTTTCTAATTAGGAAAATGTGTGTATTACGCATTTTATCAAATAAGCAAACAATTCCGATCTTATACCTGCTGTATACAGTCAATCACTTTGGTGTACAGTCACTGTAAACTCCGGTTCGACTATTTGGTAACTAGAGCAAGCAGTACGGTACATATATAATACTATATACGGCAAAATGGGACAGTAGACGAGAAGTTAATCAGCCCCAAGGGAGATTAAAGTGCAGTTCGCACTAATCCGGGCGGAAGAACTATTTTTACCTGCCAACTGCCTGTTGAAATTGAGTATCCGCCGTAAATGGCGGATATTGGTTTGACGAGGAATGAGATGAGAAGGTTTGAGAAGCAAAGGTTTAGTAAGAGAAGATTAACTGTTGAGCTCATCAGCTGATCATGATGTCGAACTGTTGTAACAACCAGCAAGTTGGAGAGTATCCCTAAACCAAGTTTGAGTCATCTTCTTAAAGGGACTAATCATGTAATTTCAAGCGACCCTGTATTGAAAGAGTGACATGTCCTATTCACAGTGGAACCCTTTTAAAATTTTATCTAAATAACAATAAGAAATATATTTTCGTTTTTCTTGTCGTTAAAAGCATTTCCTTCATTTTTCCTCAAACACAAATTCGCAAGTCACTTATACAGAATGACCACAGCTAAAAAAAAGACTAGAATATCTCATTCCTTTATGATAAGTCAAATGACATGCCACTCTTCAAATAGATGGTCACTTGAAACTGCTTCTTCAGTTTCTTTAAACAAAATCGCTATTTATCTCATAATTGGTTCAGACCAGGACACTAAAAGATACTCTAGCATTCTAGAGCAGCCGTATTTTATGAGACCGAATGTTTCTCTTGACAAAAAAAATCACGCAAAGGAATTGAGTCTTTGCCACAAACTCATATTTTCTAATCCTTATATTTTTAGTCTAAAGGTTTAAAACTTTGATATTTAAACAAAGATTATTTAATCCGACAGAATTCATAGTTTTAAATATCCAAAATCTATGACATTGGGTTGCTAGGATATACGGATTAGAAAATCAGATTCTGTGTCAAAGACTCTATTTCTTTGTTGGATTTCCAGAATATCTAGATTGATGGTAGAATTTCTATTTACTTCTGATCTTAAGTTAAACCTGAAAATGAGAGAAACATCTCAAGAAGGACCATAGCTACGATCTCCTCATCATGGTTTATCTTCTCTCCATCTCTTCCTTCTCCGTCCCAGCTCTGGTTCACACTATCCTCAATCCCTCTCCCTTCTCCGTCCCAACTCAGCAAACTCTGGTTCATTTTTCCCCGCTGGGGATCTAGGTTGTATTAGACTGTAATTAGATTAGATGTAGGAAGGAACAAGAGAGAGGACAAATATGGAAAATTATAATAATATAGATTGTATTTACATAAACAAACTTAAACATAAGTTTACAAAATTTACATAAAATAGTAATTCTAGTGATTGATGCCATAAATGGCATACAATGCAATTCAATAAACATCACCTCAAATGCCCGGCGTTACCCGTGGAATTTAAAAATTTTGAAAATTATTTCCATCTTGAAAAAAATCTGTTTTTTTAGGCTATGTTACCCCCAGGGTATCCATGGGTTTAATAAAGAAATTAAGCCAAATTGCTTCAGACGTTTGACCAGCTATAGTTAACATACAAATATATAAATAATTATATAGAAGACAAGCGCTCTAAACTTTAACCTCCTTGAGATCGTATGAGAATTGTTTTATTCAAAAAGGCAATACTGTCTTAAATGCTGTACATGGTGAGGACGTAAGGTTCTCCTGTACTACAAACTCTCCCTGGAGAAAACGTATAGGGTGGTTTGAGAGGAACGGTTCTCCTGTACTACAAACTATCCCTGATTGAGAGAACGTAAAGGATGGTTTGAGTGAAAGGTTCTCCTGTACTACAAAACTATCCCTGGAGAGAACTTATAGGATGGTTTGAGAGGAAAGGTTCTCCTGTACTACAAACTATCCCTGGAGAGAACGTATAGGATGGTTTGAGTGGGAAGGTTCTCCTGTGCTACAAAATATCCCTGGAGAGAACGTATAGGATGGTTTGAGTTAAGAGGTTCTCCTGTACTACAAACTATCCCTGGAGAGAACGTATAAGATGGTTTGAGAGGAAATGTTCTCCTGTACTACAAACTATCCCAGGAGAGGACAGATAGGATGGTTTGAGTTGAGAGGTTCTCCTGTACTACAAACTATCCCTGGAGAGAACGCATAGGATGGTTTGAGAGGAAAGGTTCTCCCGTACTACAAACTATCCCTGGAGAGAACGTAACAAAATATCTCCTATACTACAAATTCTATACGAAAAGAGACCTATAAGATGGTTTGAGAGAAATATTTCTCCAGTGCTAAAAACTACACAAAGAGAGATAGTATATGATAGGTTGAGAGAAAATTTGCTCCTGTTATAAAAACTTTACAAAAAGAGAAAGCATTTTATGGTTTAAGAGAAATATTTCTCTTATCCTTAAAACTTGCACTGAGAGAAACATTGTACTAAACGAGAACGTATATTATGGTATGAGAGAAATATTTCTTTTGTACTAAACGAGAAGGTATATAATGGTTTGAGAGAAATATTTCTTTTGTACTAAACAAGAAGGTATATAATGGTTTGAGAGAAATATTTCTTCTGTACTAAACGGGAACGTATATAATGGTTTGAGAAAAATATTTCTTCTGTACTAAACGAGAACGTATATAATGGTTTGAGAGAAATATTTCTTCTGTACTAAACGAGAACGTGCATAATGGTTTGAGATAAGCTTTTCTTCTGTACTAAACGAGAACGTATAATGGTTTGAGAGAAATATTTCTTCTGTACTGAAAACAATTCACGAAGAGAATGTATAGTTGTTTGAGAGACGCATTTCTTTTGTACTAAACGAAAACGTATATAATGGTTTGAGAGAAAAATTCTTCTGTACTAAACGAGAACTTATAGATTGGTTTAAGAAAAAAATTTCTTCTGAACTTAAAACTTCACAAGAAGAGAATGCATAGTTGGTTTGAGAGAAACATTTATTCTGTACTAAACGAGAACGTATAAAATGGTTTGAGAGAAATATTTTTTCTGTACTAAACGAGAACGTATATAATGGTTTGAGAGAAATATTTCTTCAGTACTAAACGAGAACGTATATAATGGTTTGAGAAAAACATTTCTTCTGTACTAAACAAGAACGTATATAATGGTTTGAGAGAAATATTTCTTCTGTACTAAACAAGAACGTATATGATGGTTTGAGATAAATATTTCTTCTGTACTAAACGAGAACGTATATAATGGTTTGAGAGAAATATTTTTTCTGTACTAAACAAGAACGTATATAATGGTTTGAGATAAATATTTCTTCTGTACTAAACGAGAACGTATATTATGGTTTGAGAGAAATATTTTTTCTGTACTAAACAAGAACGTATATAATGGTTTGAGAGAAATATTTCTTCTGTACTAAACAAGAACGTATATGGTTTGAGATAAACATTTCTTCTGTACTAAACAAGAACGTATATAATGGTTTGAGAGAAATATTTTTTCTGTACTAAACAAGAACGTATATAATGGTTTGAGAGAAATATTTCTTCTGTACTAAACAAGAACGTATATGGTTTGAGATAAACATTTCTTCTGTACTAAACAAGAACGTATATAATGGTTTGAGAGAAACATTTCATCTGCACTAAACGAGAACGTATATAATGTGGTGAGATAAATATTTCTCCAGTATTACAATCTATACGTGGAGAGATAATAATATAGGATGGTTTACGTGTACTGGTTCTCAGGTAACTGGGTTCCATCTCAACTCAGCCTCCCAGGATTACTCTCCGCGTTCTCTTTGCAAACCTCAATTCTGGAAACAATGATTTCCGATCTTCAGTCAATTTACTTATCATCTTATCATCTTATCATCTTATCATCTTATCATCTTACCATCTTACCATCTTATCATCATATCTTATCATCTTATATCATCCTATCATTTTATCATCTTATCATCTTATCATCTTATCATCTCATAATCTTATCATCTTATAATCTTATCATCCTATCATTTTATCATCTTATCATCTTATAATCTTATCATCTGATAATCTTATCATCTTATCATCTTATCATCTTATCATCTTATCATCTTATCATCTTATCATCTTATCTTTATATATTTGTAATCTCTGTTTGTCTGACTGTCTGTTTGTTTTTCCGATCATTACTCAGAAACCCCTTGACCGATTTGTCTCAAATTTTTTTTTGAGAACTTTAGAATGTGCTTAGCTTGGTTTTGAGATATTAAGTTGAGTGGGTAGACTTTAATAACGAAAATTTTATTTCCTGTTAAAATTGGTAAAGTGCGGGTAAAGGCAGGAGTAACTTTTAGTAAACTTGGCATCGCTGGAATCCCAAGCTTGTTTCTAATAAGATTAGATAATAAGATCGTATTTACAACAGAGGGCAATCAAGACATAACTTTTAAACCAAAGATTTTGTATCTGTTTAAATATAGAAAAAAGGGACAATTTAGGTTGTGGTCGTTTGTCAATATTTATGTATGGTATGGCATGGAAGCCATGGAAACCATCATCCGTTCTGTCAATTATTCAGTCAGTGAACATAATTTTGCTAAATTCAATATCGGTAGTTTGGAAATTTAAAGATTGTGGACCGGATTTATAAAGCTTAAACCAGAAGTATTTTCTATTTTAGTTATTTTGCTTTTGTCACAATAATATTGATTTTGACATTTTTAAGAGGGGGTAAATAACCCCAATAACCCCCCTTATTTACGCCACTGTTTGTGTAGCTTGTTGACAATTTCGTTGGACCACTAATGATGAGTTTTAATACACATACAACTTGTAAAAAAAAAAATAAAAGTTTCAACTTTTTTGAATTGTTCCTTTATAAAGAAAGTCTAGGTTCTTAAATTTTTGATTAAAAATTAAAAATCTTAGTCTAAATTACGATACAGTATTAACCAGAAAACTCTGGAATAGGAAGACGACATGAAAGCAATAGTGAAGTGCATTTGATGTTGTTAGAAAGCAAATTGCTTTACTAGTAAGTTATTAAATAATTGACTGCGTAAAATAGGCCTGTATACACTGCACACATGCTGTGCCGCATTATCATTAGACTATTTAAAGTCATAACTTGAGTCTAAAAGTCGACTTCCTATTTCAGAGTTTTCACTGTAGAAAATATTTGATTGACAATTTCTAAACCTTTATTTACCAATAAATAATCAAATTATTACCAACAAAATGAAAAAATTTAAACAAATAAGAATTATATTCATTAGTTTATGTTTGCTTAGTTTTAAATGCAAAACAGACAGATGGAGAATACAAAAATTGTGCAAAACAGACAGATGGAGAATACAAAAATTATGCAAAACAGACAGATGGAGAATACCAAAATTGTGCAAAACAGACAGATGGAGAATACAAAAATTATGCAAAACAGACAGATGGAGAATACAAAAATTGTGCAAAACAGACAGATGGAGAATACAAAAATTATGCAAAACAGACAGATGGAGAATACCAAAATTGTGCAAAACAGACAGATGGAGAATACAAAAATTATGCAAAACAGACAGATGGAGAATACAAAAATTATGCAAAACAGACAGATGGAGAATACAAAAATTATGCAAAACAGACAGATGGAGAATACCAAAATTATGCAAAACAGACAGATGGAGAATACAAACCATCTGCAAAACAGACAGATGGAGAATACAAACCATCTGCAAAACAGACCGATGGAGAATACAAACCATCTGCAAAACAGATAGATGGAGAATACCAAAATTATGCAACCTCAACTTTGTGACCTCGTGGCTCCTCTAGTTTTGTATTTGACGTAATCTTATATGTTTCAACTCATTTAAAAAGGTTTTGAATTTATTATATGTAATATGTGACTTTTCTCCCAAGGACTTGAGAAAATTTGGACTTTTTTCCAAAGTTTTTATTTTCAGGCTTTTTTTCCCAGAAACTTCTTTTACATAGATTTAGATTCGAAAAAATACCCCTTTCCGCCGTTTAAATTTCTTTTGAAAACAAATTGAAAAACAAACAAATTTATTATAATTTCAATCTTTTTATAGAAGATTTCGATAGATTATAAAAAAGTTCTTGGAAATAAGATGAAACTATTTTAAGAATGATTTTGAAGCAATTCAAAAACTTTTTACTTTTTAACAATGTTATAACTCTTTTAACATCTGAAAATTGTATTGAAAAACAAGAATACAGGTTGTTATGCACGTTTTTAATAAGAACAAACTAGTTTATAAAATAGCAAAGTCTGTTGCAAAATAGGCACCACTTTTACGGACCCAAGCACTATTTATGGTGCTTGCTTATATATGTGAGGACTTAGGAGGACGCACATTGAAAAAGCACTACCGAGGACGCACAAAACAGTGACATACATACATACGTGCATAGCATACATCACAGCTATGGTTAAGTTCCCTTTAGTTCTCTTAATTCACTAATTATAAGATCTTAGTAATTTTGCAAGGTTGTATGGCAGACCTACAGGGTGTCCCACGAAACATGACAGTTGAAGAATAGTTTAAAATGTCTTCTTCTATAAATTGATAAGTTGTTTGATACTAAAGACTTTTATGACTGTTATATTATAGGCAAATTGATTTCACAGTGAAATATATGAGTTAAACTACGAATCTTGTTAGACCAAAGTTTTAAAGTTATTCCAGTTCAGTTCCTTCTTATAATTGCTTAAACTATTATATTTCTGAAAATGTCAAGCAAATTTTTATGAAACATCTAAATTTATAATTTTTGTTCCCCCATAATACAATGTGACATTGGAAACACTAGAAGGTATTGTATGCTAGGCTTTTAGGGCGCTTCGGGCCCATCTTTCATTTCAACTTTTAATCGTGTTTTTATCTTTAAGCATCTTCTCTTTGTATACTATATAAAAAGTTTCAATAACTATTCATTTACTTGCAAGGATTTACCCGGGGAGAACAACCAACTTTACCGGGAATTACTTTTCCAAGTGTTTTCGAGACTTTTTTGATGACATTTTATCACGAGCTTAAGTGAGGGATGAAATTTCATCAAAAAAAAACGAGAAAACACGAGGAAAAGTCAATTTCCGGTGAAGTGCAGTTCTCCCGAACGAAATTCTCGCTACAAGTAAATATGTAGTTTTTCGCGCATTTTCAAAATTTTACAATAAAAAAAACTTTAAACAGAAATTTTCACCGAAAAATTGGGCCCGTTCGTTCAGCCATTTTGACGTTTATTGGATACAAACAAACAAACAGACAAGCAAAGTATATATATATATATATAGATTGATTTGAACTTGATTTTAGGAGATTTATCTTTTTCTCCATCTTGCCGCTCTAAATTTTGGAATCAAAATTTGACAGTAAAAGTTAGATGGCTGCCAAATTACCGAGAAAAAAATCACCTTTTTGACAGCAAAAGTTAGATGGCTGCCAAATTACCGAGAAAAAAATCACCTTTTTGACAGCAAAAGTTGGATGACTACCAAATAAGTGACTTTTTGACAGCAAAAGTTGGATGACTACCAAATAAGTGACTTTTAAAAAATCACCTTTTTGACAGCAAAAGTTGGATGACTACCAAATAAGTGACTTTTTGACAGCAAAAGTTGGATGACTACCAAATAAGTGACTTTTTGACAGCAAAAGTTGGATGACTACCAAATAAGTGACTTTTGTTGCAATTTTTTATATCGAAATTTGTAGTGCTTGATGGGAGAACATTGTTCTTCCATGTGATGATGAATTTCCATATGTTCCAATGCCCTGACAGTGACAACTTGCAAAGAACTTCAATCTCAAGTACAATTTTTTCTTTTGTGAACTAATTATAAATCTTAAACCTTTACATAAAACACAGAGATCTAGTCGGCTTTAAAAAGTTGCATCAATTTTCCAGGTCGACTTAAAGTTGACCAATTGACTTTATCTCACGTTACATCATTTTTACTTTTTTTTGTAGCCTAACAAATTAATATTTTAAAACTATAGAAGCACTTGTTTTAAGCTTTAGTTTTCAAAAAGTAAGTGGCAAAATTTTAATCGAATTTTTTCGTGAGGATGCATAGATTTAATTAGATGTATTGTTATAATATACCTGGGTGCAGGTTACACTTGATTTTATATTTTTCAGATAATTTACTTTAGAAATATCTCTTAAACATTAAAGGTGTAATAAGAAAATAGAAAAAATAATATTATTATTATGTTTATATTGTTATTTATATGAATACGTAAGGATGCATAAATATTATACTAGACTTCCATGAGATTATGTAAATTTTACAAGTTTATATATATACTGTTATGTTGTTTTGCATGCATTTTGTCGGTAAAATTGAAAGTAATAAAAGAATAGGAGGATCTAAATATGATGTTTAATTGAAGGTGGGGGGTAGTAGCTGTTGTATCTTTCCTGTCTATAACCATTCATCTAACATTTTCTCTCTCCTCTCTGTTATCTGGTTGTTTAATGAGCACTATGACTCCGATAATTTATTAATGTTTATAATCCACGATCACATAGGTAAAAAAAAACTCGCTTAAAAGAAGCCAATTGCGAGAGGCTTAGTGGGATTTCTCAGCAACCCTACATGGTATATGTTCTTATTACTGGTCGGGCTTGTACTACTCAAATCCTGGTTCGATTTCAGGGTAAAAATATCAAATAACAATTTACAAGATAAATATACATAGATCTAAATTGAATGATAAATTGATAAATTGATACATCATTAAATTTATAATTCTTGTTATGGGATATAACCACCCCTAAACCAAGCTAACCATTTAAAACCACACAGGTAGAGAAAAGATAGAAATCCAAGCGCCAGATACAACTGGTGTATATAAAGGTATTTAAAAAAAAAGCATTCATGAAACAATAATACATCATTAAATCATAATATTTTGTTTGCTAATTGTCATTTGTCATTTAAAACATTTCTTTCTGATTTTATTAGTAAAATCCCAAACTGTAAGAATCCCAAATGAATGTTAACCAATGTTGGGATTGGGAGGATTGGGATTAGGATGAGGACTAGGAAGTTGGAATAGGTTGGACAGGGATCAATTGGGAATAGATAAAATAGGTTGGGAATTGGGATGGATACCAACTAAAGAGGAAGTTGGGATTGGGATTCAATGTATGTGAGGATGATAAAAGGGTTGGTAAATCGGGAGTTGGAGTAATTGGGGGAAGATTGAGTAATGAATAGATGTTCTACGGGGACCACTGTATTGGAAAGAGAATCAGCAAGATATAGAAGTTCAGAACAGAGATACAGATATAATAAAATACGTGTGTAAGGACTATGGAGAATATGTAGTTTAGTGGATAAAAATGTATAATAAAATATGTGTATAAAACTATGGAGAATATGTAGTTTAGTGGATACAAATGTTAATAAGGGGTGAAGACGACGAGAAAAGAGTATAAAAATCATCATTAGAATCATTCAATACTCTGAAACAGCATTTTTAAGGACATTTTAAAAATGTAAATTTTAAATGACTTTAGGGTTCAGATCATACTTATATGTATACAAGGATGGATTGATTTCTTAGATGCATGACAGACATATTTTTTTCTGTTCTGTTATGAAAAAAAATGTTTAATTTTTCTTTCTTAAATTGAAAACCAACAAACTTAATATGTATTGTTTAGATGAAATTGAAAAATTAAACTTGATTGTTATCTATGACATTTTGTACTAGGAATTTTTTAGTGCGAAATATTTGGACTTTTTTCCTTTTTCCGAGAAAGAACTTTTTTGGCGGTTACCATTTTTTGATTGTGGGGTCGAGGGAGCTGGAAATTTTTCATCATGCAGGGATAGGAGGCAGGCCAGTAGCTAGGGGGTGGGTGAAGGCATGTGTCCGGCCCTCTTTTCCTAAAACTGGAGCTTGGAGGGGAGGTNGGTGGCACATTATCTGAAACAAAAAAAATGGAAAATTGAAAATAAGGTCACTGTGAAAAATTTAAGAGATTATGAGAATTTGGGAGGAATTGATTGGAGAAGGTTAGGCGAGATGTGCGGGACGATGGGGAAGGGTTTGGGAAATTGAGAAGGGGTGGAAATGGTAGGAATGAATTGAGAATGGCAGGGTAGGGAAGGGACAGTATAGGGTGTATTGGTCAGATTTATGTAGGTAGGTCAGCTGTCACGAAAGGTTCTGTCATGGTTAAGTTAATAATTGTCTTGGGGTCGGGCGTAGGTTGGCGGAGGGGGGGATAGATAAAACTCCTAAGAATGCGCGAATACCGGATAATATTTCTTTAATTCTCTCTC
>NW_019396027.1:0-926 GCF_000591075.1 Eurytemora carolleeae
CTGTGTCTCTAACCATCCTTCCTCCCCTCCAGCCTTCAAGTATCGAAGCATAAAGTTCAACATAAAAGACTTCCCTTTCCTGAAGGCACCTAAAGCATTGTTATTTTATAAATAATAACAATGTATTAAAATATCAAAGCTCTTAACTCAAAGTACACTGGTCACTTTAAACAGCTAAAGTTTGATATGAAAAAACGAGTTAAAAAATAATCGATTACAGAAAGGTGGTAAGTACAGAATTTATTCCTAAATCGGTTTTGTTACCACAAAACAATTCTTAATGATTTTCCTATTACTCTCTTCAAATGATGTGCTGTAGTTAAAAAAGCTTAAGCTTAAGCTTAAAGCTCTTTAAGGGTCCAAAATTAAAGGCTAAATTAAAACAGAGGGCTACAGGGTTGTGGCACTTCAGGTTGACCTGTTCTTGAGAATTAATGCATATTTATCAAGGCTGTCTGATTCTAAATGTCTGCACAGTGCACACTGCTTGTTTTTAACCTTTGTGACAGAAACAATCTCAAGAACTGACAAGGGTCAACCCAGACCGAAATACATCTTCTTTTTTACTCTACAGAGGTTTGGTCCATCACCATCAACGAATTTTAAATATTTTTTACCTGCAACAGCAACTATACAGATTGGTTTGTCTCTAATCTCATCCTTGTTCAGAATTTCACTCAAAGCATCTTCATCTAGAATATTATCAAATTTAGATTAACAATTTAAATGTATCATGTTAGATTCACAATAGTACTAAAGCTATTCTTTTAAAGAATATATATATATTATGTTTATATTTTATTTATATATATATATATATATTATATACAGACTCAATAGAGAACTTTGAACATTATAAAATATAAATAATCTTATCAAAATGTTTTATGAAAACATAAAACTCAGATCAGCAAAAAGTATAAGAT
>NW_019396027.1:1221-12172 GCF_000591075.1 Eurytemora carolleeae
GGGGGGGGGGGTCCAAAAGTCGTACAATAGGAAATTGCAAATTTCCGTCTTACCTAACGTGAAACTGTGTTCAGCATCTTCGTCGTTAATTTTAACGATTTGCACCGGTCTACCGATCATTTTGAAAATATTAAATACTCTGAAAACAAACGAAATATAATAACAAAAGGTAATCAATGTTACATAAAATGTCCATGATACTAAATTAATTTAAACAATTTGAGTTTAATTTCATCATTTATTAAATTACTTCTGGGTTTGCATTTATAAAATGAGGGCAGTTAATGAACGTATTAACCTATTAATCAAGGTCAGAAAACCAGAAATGGTTTAAAATTGGCCTAACTGTCCAATAGTGCGTATCTGGTTGGCAAGTTCGTCTGCAACTAGCTGCCTTTCTTGCTTTCTGACTGATAAGTTCACAGTACACGATAGCAAAGACGATTTTTTTTTAAAAGAAAAGGATGGATGAAGAAGCGACCTACTGGGAGTCCGAACTATAACTGTAAAACCACGGTTTCGAACATTTGAATGCTTTGGAATAGCTTTGAGATTGGAAACCATTGAGAATTAACAATTTACATATTGAAATCTAAACATATTTCTAGGAAAATAAAACATATTCTTTTCAAATTCGTTTTTCTCTAACAATGACTGCGATGTCTCTAAATGTCGTCAAGTTGTAAATGAGTAAAATATAAGAATATTCCGCGGCGCCATCTTGTGACTTCGCGCTTTTCATTAAATCGAGAAACTTATCGCCCATTGCAACTCCAGTGGGAGTTAAAGAGGTCAAATTGTCAACAATTTTCTTTACAATGTGTAATTTTTAAATTGAAGCCGAGCGCTGCGGCCAGGAAATGTCTTTGATTTCAATAATTTCCAACCAAATTATTATATTATTTATTTTGTATCTAACCTTAAAAAAATAAAAATTAAAAATTTTGCTGAAAAAAAGGCGGTCATGGACAAAATAGAAAGGTAATTTCCTAGTATACGATTTTTGGACCCCGCCCCCCCTCNTTTCGCGGAACGGGGGGGCTAGCCCCCCCGTTACCCCCCCTAATAACTTTCAGATTTCGCCCCCCCCTCAGAAAAGGCCTAGTTGCGCCACTGCTTCTGAGTCAAATAATTATGCCACAAACTTTGCATGGTGATATCAAAATTTTCAATGACCCCCTCCCCTCCATCTTTATAACATATTCTGCAATATGCATTTCTTGGAATTTTATTTGTTTAGCAATCCCTCATCTTGGCAGTAGGCTGGTTAACCGGCTGGCTCACGATGGTAACCCATACTGCAGGAATATGGAGGATACGGTAATATATTTGTAAATTGATAAATGTATTGATTGATGGTAACATTAATTGATGTATACATTGATTGATTCATTGATTAATGGACGCATTGATTGATGAATGCATTGATTGATGGATACATTGATTGATGGATGCATTTATTAATGGATGCATTTATTGATGGATTCATTGATTGATGGATGCATTGATTAATGAATGCATTGATTAATGGATGCATTGATTGATGGATGCATTGATTTATGGATGCATTGATAGATGGATGCACTGAAGGATGCATTTATTGATGAATTCATTGATTGATTTAAGGGATTCTTTGATTATTGGATATTGTAGAAACGTTAACCATTCATTTATTACTTGAAGTGGGGTTGCCACCAGACATCTTATTGGAGACGAGACACTCAGCACTCAAGGCCCAGTTGGTGGCAGGCTAATGTCAAGGCAACAAAACAGGTTAATAGAAATATTCTAGGTTTTTATCGATTAATTGATTATGGATGAGATTATTGTTTATAACAAAATCTCTGGGCCTGAGGCAAATCTCGCCTATGAGACCCCCCCCCCCTGAAAGATTCGCGTTTACTTTTTAACGACGCTTGGGGTTGTCTGATTTAATTTTCCTAGAGTATGTTTTATTAATGATGAACCCTAGATCAACATTTTACAATTCCATAATCTGTTGTTTTATTATTCACCAGTGCTTTATTGTATTAAAATAAATTCTTTCGAAAAAACACTTACGATCCAGGTAGTAGAGGCGGGAAATTTGTTCACTGAATCAGCTAAAATTATTTATTTAAGTTTGATTTTTAAAAACTTTCAAATTTTCAAAATTGTTCTATTATAGATATTTAATTAAAATTTTGAATTATATTTTGTTTTAGGGAAACGGAACTGTGTATAGAACACATGGCTTAGAGATGCTTGATTAGATCTTTCTTGCCACTTTACATGTATATTATTCCGACTTAGATACGAGTTGTGTGTAATATCTGTACGCGAATACTTTTAGTCTTTAGTAGGTATTAAATAGAGTGAAATAAATTATAATTCCAGATTTAAAATGGCGCTTGGACGAGGAAAGTTGATCGGTGTTATTGGAGACGAAGATACATGTGTAGGTCAGTGTCCAGGGGCAATGCGGGGGGGGGCACTACGGTTAGGATAGGCTACGGGGCCGAGTGCTGCGGCTATAACAGGCTAGGTTGCTGAGCGCTGTGGCTATAACAGACTTGGGAAATAGAACATTTGGGAATTTACCACTTGGGAAAATACCCATGGGAAATTGCTGCTTAGAAAAAGTCCAGTAATTTTATCGTAATGTTGGTCCACTGTGCTCTGAAACTTCATTACCTCATGATTTGACGAAAAAATTCAGTTGATTTATTTTCTTTATTTCGTTACAGGTTTTTAACTTTTCCGCTCATTGTTCCTAAATTATTTATCTTGATCCTCATCTCCAGTGCTTAGGAATTGGATCCTAAGCAAAAAAATTGAATATTTTCTAGCTGTTTAAAAAGTCAGTAAATCTTGAAGACCTGGATTTGATTCCATTTGTTTTGAGGACAGATCCAGGATCTGGATCCGTATATCCTGAGCATTGCTAATTTTTGAATTAAAACTTATTTTTTTAAATCCTGGGTTTTAGGTTTCCTTCTTGGTGGTATTGGTGAGCTGAATAAGAACCGACAACCTAACTTTATGGTGGTAGACAAAAATACTTCAACATCTGATATAGAGGTTAGAGGTGTACACGGTACAGGGTACAGGGGTGTATTATTTCCTCAAAATCAATTTTTGAATAAGAGCTGTCAATAAGNCCAATATTAAGAAAAAGTGCTACAATTTGCTTATTAAAGCATTTTCCCCCCTAAAATAATAGATTCTAGATGTTTTTCCCCACAACATAATTATAATTGAAAAGATTTTTTTTGTGCGGGGCAATTAAGATTCAGTTAATTGTATTTCATTAATACGCTAAAATACTAATTATTATTTTTCTTGCATTGTATTATTTATTTTTTAGGATTGTCTTAAAGAATTTATTCGCAGAGACGATATCGATATAATTCTGATAAACCAGGTACCAAAAGAAAAATAATAGGGCTTACTATTCATTTCAAAAAAGTGCTGCGGATCCGAATCTTTTCGTGTATATACATAAAGACGCTTCATACTTTCAGATTTAACTCTAAATTAAATTAAAAGAACACAGGGAGGCGAAATTTTGTCAGTCACTTTGATTTGGATGTGAAGAACCTATGTTTTCTTATATTTTATTTTAGAAAATATAAATTGTTTAATCCTTGGTCCGGGGCGCGTATGGGGGAGTTCTTTTATCATTTTCGAGAAAGTAACACAAGTTTGTTCACCCCTTATACTCAAATTTTTTTTTCCGCCAAAGAAGTTTTCTCGCATTTTAAGGTGAAATGAATGATTGAAGAAAATATAAACCCCTGTATTATATTTTATCTAAATCTAATGTATCCTAGTCTGTTGCTGAACTTGTCCGTCATGTCTTGGACTCTCATACTGCGGCTCTACCCGCTATACTGGAGATACCAAGCAAGGTTAGTTCAACATATAAAGGGAATGTTCAGAGTTCACCTTGTTGAAAATGTGCACAATATCCTTTTTTTTGAAGTAATACAGGGGTACACACAAAGAACGAGACTGTAAAGACGACTTGAAACTGTTAATATATGACAATAAAGTCCGTGCAGTTGCTTGTCTCTGAAGTCTCATTCTTTGTGAGTAACCCTGTAGCAAATTAAGCCATTCAAAAAACGTATCTTTCAGTTTTTGAGACTTAGAAATATATTGTTTTATATATATAAAATAATAAAATTTTCCAATACGACAAGTAGTCAACATTCAATATAAGGTAAACCTATAATTTAAAAAGAGAAAATATTTTAAGAAAAAAAACTACCTCAGAAACATCTTTTGGAAATTTTAATGACAATTTTGCGACGAAAATTACTGTTTTAACGTGATTTATCGTTCAATATTTAAGACTAGAAAGAAATTTTTGTACTTTAGAATTTATACTTTTAAAGAACCCCCTGGTGGGTTCCTTGACACCAATAATTTATCAGAAACTTTATTAGTAAAATTTTTAAATAAAAAAGTTCGAAAGGTTCAAGTTTACAAACCTTTCGGAAAATTAAAACGAAATTATCTGTAATTTAATGATTATTAACTAAAAAAAAATCGTTAAAATTGTTAATTTTCAATTGTGGTTTCTCTCCAGAAATTATTTTCACATTTCTTCTTTCAAAAACAACGGAGAAAAAAATCGGAATTAAACACGACAATATTTTCCACATTAGTAATCAAATTACTAACAAACAAAGAGGATCATTCCATTTTCCCCCACCCGAACTTGCAAGGCCGTGCACAGTGATGGGAGGGGGGGCCGAGCTGGGGCAGTACCCCTCCCCAGAGGGCTTCCGAAGCTCCCCCAAACAGTCTTCCAGGAAGGATCTTCCATTTATAATCGTCAATTTCTACTTCAAACGGACTAATTTGATTATTTAAGCACGGTAGACGCAAATAGGTAAAATGAGGTTCGGAAGCTGTGCGGGGGAGGTTGCCTTCCCTCGCTCATCCAGCATTTAAAAAAAGGGTTTCCGATTCACAACGGTATTTTTAAAAGATTTGTCTGATCGAGAATAAATAAGGCATGTTTTTGTTTCGGAAAATTGTTAATTTTTATTTGTGGTTTCTCTACAGAAATTATTTTCACATTTCTTCCTTCAAAAACAACGGAGAAAAAAATCGGAATTAAACACGACAATATTTTCCACATTAGTAATCAAATTAAAGTTTAAAGGGTTCCTTCGTGAATCGGGTATGATCTCTTAAATGGAATGTCACTTTATATCCGTAGACAATCCCTTTAGATTTTTATGAAACTTTCTAATTTAAAGTGTAATTATAATTTTGTTAACACTCCCTTTAATTCAGGATGCTCCGTATGACCCTGCTAAGGACAGTATCCTGCGAAGAGCCAAGGGAATGTTCTCAGCTGAAGATCTCAAATAATCAAACCAACTCTGAAATAAGTTCAATGTTCTTCATGTTAGAAGATTTTATTTTATTCTTTGTCACTAGTGTTTCATATTCATGTTCTAGTTTGTAGCCAATATTTTGATTGTGTGCAAAAAATTACTGAACGCTTGTTCAATAGTGAGTTTTTGGATCTGAGGCATTTTTTATGATTGTGATTAATTTACATTTTGAAGTAGAAAATATTTATTATGATAATTTATATTGATATATTAATTTTTGGGACTATATTTACTGAAAAGGGTTGAGAGATGTTTATTTTCCTTCCCCCCCCACCCTCCCTTTATTTGTTCACGGTTTTTGAGGAATTATTTTTGGAATAAAATTTGCTACATTTAGTTTTTCAATTTTACTTCAGAATCTTGTTAATATTATTCCCTGATTCCATTCATTTTCACTTGTTAAAATGCATCATGTTAAGAACTGCGAAAGGATTTCACCTTCACCAGCTACCTAGCTACCCGGAGGGGAGAACCCACCCCCCGAGTAGCTTGGTACCGATCCTTGGGAGGGGGTGGGAAGTGTTAGGAAGTAATACACATACTCAGAACTTCTTTAGTAACTGTTATTTATGTGATTTTTACAAAAAAAAACTATTTCTCCGAATCAATAATAACTTTTACTTGATAAATAATAATAATTCACTATTTTATTGTTCCAGAAAAGTTAAAATGTCGCTGAAATCCCGAACTTCTCTGGAGCCTAAACCTCCACAGGAAGAACAGCCATTTTAAAAGTCTTTGTCAGGATACCAGAGTCAGGAACTTATAAACGAATGGAATAAGTTAAACTGGTTTCAAAGGAGTAAAACTCATTCCCGCATTTGCAGTTACGATGTTGTAAACATGTCTTTCATCGTGAATCAGACTTTTTGTTGCTTTGATTTTGAATCAGTGGTGTATCATCCCCCCCAAGCTTTTAAAAAATTTATTTTTTTAGAAGTGCTAGGTATATTTGTGCTTAGAGCATAGAGCAAATTTTGTTTTCAAAATTCAGGAAATCAAATCAGTTTAGGGGTAAATGAAACAAATTTTTGGGCAAAAATTTGCAAAAGCATGTAGAAAAATTTATTTTTTGCATTTTTTTGCATGTTTTTACTCTCTACTTTATAATTGGAAGACGAAAATACTGGCCCGTGTATACTGTATATAACATTGAAATTCATTTTATCTCGCAAGTTTTTTTTAGGGTATAAAAAATATAAACCCCTGAACAAATATTCTAACATCGTTAAATAAGGTTTTTTCTTCAAAAAGCAGGTAATGGAAAATTGCAGTTGTGAATCGGGCGTGACTGGAGGGTCCCTTGGAATTATTACGACTGTCCTTTACTTGTTAATCTTTCAGATGAGAGCTGGCTAATCAATCTCTCTGAAAGAATTTTGAACAATTTCAAATTTGAGTTTTCTCCACTAAATCAAATGAATAGATTTAAAGTATATTTCTAAATAATATTTTCCTAGTTTTATTATTGCCAAGATGAAATTGTTCCTTTAATCAACATTTCGAGTAATCAATGTATATATATATTTTAGAAATCCTTTTGTGGGTTGGTAGGTGGGGTAATGATTTTCAAAAATTCGCGGGATGAAAAAAAATTGGCCATGATTTTAAGGTTTTCATTTTTTTATACTCTTCATTTATTTTTCTCTTCTTTAATTTCCCGATTGAGTGACAGAAAGGGATATTAATTTTCAAGAATTAATTAGTATAACATGTCACTACTTATTCTTTTTACTTCCCTTTTTTTAATGGTTTGTACGAGTAATTTTAAGTGAACCTCTATGAAATAATTGCAATGTCTGATTGACAACGGTACCCTAAAAACTTTGTCGGTTTATTATATATTATTAAATATTAACGTTTATAAATCTGAAAGCTTATTATTCTCAATCTTGGTTTCTCTATAAAAGTGACTTCCATATTTCTATACTACAGGAAACAAGATCAAAATTATGCACAGAAAAACGGCAATATCTACACAATATTGATCAGATAATGGTGTCAAGGGCATCGTTGTGCATTGTTCATTGTCATAATTTCATGGAGGGTCACTAAAATTACACGTACAGTCCCTTTAAGCTGAACATTATATTTGAATGGTTGAATAAACCTAGGTTGAAGATTTTGTGTTTGGATCCTGGCAAATACAAATCTCGAAATCCAGGATAATGAGTTCGGTTGAGGTATGTGCATTCTGCAATTTCGTGCATTCAATAAACGGTGGTGAGAAATTTACCCAAATGCAATATTTTGAAAGGAATGTATTCAAAATGATAATTTTCCAGATTCAGTTAAAATGTATACTGTGTATTTTGAAAAGGGCTCTTGGGTCACTTACAGTTCTAATCAGAAAGACCCGGAATTAATTTATAATTGATCAGACGACTTTACAAATATAATTGAGAAACGATAAAATTGTCCTAGTCCTGCCTTTTCGGAGCATTTAAAATTATCAAAGATATATATTATAGTCGCCTGATTAACTGTCAATTTAATTCCGGGTCTTTCTGATTATGACTGTAGTTAATTTTTAAAATACAAAGTACAAACTATAAACAAGCACGACCCGCTTATATGTATGCTTCTAGCTACTGATCTATACTATTCTGGGCTAGAGTACATGTAACTTTGTCGGTGGGCTACGCAGCTGTTATATCTGAGTGGACCCTAGATATTTTTAGGAAATTTCTAAAACCTCTGCATAGCAAATTTTAGTTTTTACTATAACAAATTTTTATTCTGGCTATTGTTCATTCTATAAAAATAATTTGTAATTTTAAAAAAGTTTGAAGTGAAGTTCAGGGTACAAATTAGAGAAGAACTTTGGTAGATAGTGGGCCCTAGAGTAAGCAGAAATGAGATACTGTAGCTAAAATTATAGCATTTTCTTCAAAGAGTTGGTAGCATCAAAGGTGCCTTGTTTTCAGAATTCCAAAATGTGGTCTGCCGTTTTTGTACCTTAAGAATTGACCAAGATATTGAGAAATTTGTTTAAAATTCAAAATATTAAATATCAGCAAGGTTGTTTAAATCTTTAGTATCTCCAACAATTTTTATAATACAAAGAAGAAGGCTAAATCTTATCAAGTTTTAACACGAAAACACCCCAGCGAAAAAATTACATCAAACCTTGACTATGATATATCTATCTATTATATATCCATGCATTTAAGATCGATCTTAACATTTTTATTTCTATCTTACGTTCCTATGAAGAGAATTAGAAATAAAACCTTCTTAATGGAAAATTTGGGATTTGGGGTCACTGCCTTTCATTTTGACCTGCATATGATAGTCCATAAACCAGAAAAAGTAAAAATATGCCTTACGTGGAGTCAGTAAAAGCTGACCAAAAGTTTCAGCCATTTATGATTTTTGGCAAAATTTGTGGACATTAATTACATCTTTCTTAAATATATCTTTTGTATTCTTTAACACTGATAATTGGAGAAAACTAGCTTAACACTTTTTTATTCTGGGATACTCTAATATTTACTGGTTTGCATAGGAGGTGTTAGGTACTTTCCCAAATCTGGAATTTCCATAGTGGCAACTTCCCAAATGTATATTGAAGGCTTTAATGGGATGGGGGGGGGGGGGGGTCGAGTAAAATATTATTGGGAAGTTGCCACTTAGGAAAGTACCTAATATTATGTAGGAGGAGGAAGTAATGAAAAGCCTTGAACTCCCGCATCTACCAGACATGCTCTTCCTTCACAATCATCTCACCCTCAACCACCAGGAGGGCCTACACATTTCCTTCAAACCACTGGACGCGCTTAAACGCGTTAATGCGCACGAAGATCTGGTGCACGTTTCAATGTCGCAGGTTGTTTTTGATAAAATGAACATGCCTATACAATTTTACATATTTAAAATAAAAAATGTTCTTTTTTCGTTATTCTGGATTTTGGTGATGTTGAAATTTCGAGTCAGCCTTCATTTTAAAAGTTAAACCAACAATGGTACTCGTTCAACTTTGATCTAGTGTGGAAGATGTTGTCGTTATCCTAGCTTGATAAAATTAAACATTTTTGACTGTTTCTGGTGCAAAACCAGACAATTTTATTAAAAATTATAATTCTTCAGATTAAAAAATAAACAAAATAAAAGTGTTTAAGAGTATCCTTGTGAATCTAATTATTTCTCCCAACCACAATTACCTTGTCAAGGGTAAAAACTTTGTGTGGGTTTTATTAGTCGTTTTTTACAAAGAAATAAATACTTCGTAAATTGGCAAAATAGGAAATTTGAGAGAATTGAAAATGCATTTCGAGTTTGCACTTTTCATGCGTAGACTGAAACTTTATCTGAAGAAAGGAAAACATTTTAAATTGTATTATTTGTTATTATGTTGGATGTGCACCGACCTTGCTACTGGACTACTATTCAAGAATTTTTTCTAGATTTTAAAATTGATTAATTTTGTTACTTTTAAAATTTGAAAAAAAATTTATTTTGTAAATTAACATGCAATTTTGTATCTAGGAATGGCGTAGAGGTTGAGTGTACTACTATTTTTGATTATTTTATCTAGCCGAAGACACGATCTAAGTTCTAAGATTTAGAGGTTATAAGATAAAAAGATTAGAAATTTTAGTTTGAGGGAGAAGTATATTTGTAACTGATTTCTTGCATCTAGGAATGGTTAGAAACTAGGAAGGATTCTCCTCATATTTTTTTCTCTAGTAATGGTTAGAAACTAGGAAGAATTCTCCTCATATCTTGTATCTCTAGGAATGGTTAGAAACCAGGAAGAATTCTCCTCATATCTTGTATCTCTAGGAATGGTTGGATACTAGGAAGAATTCTCCTCATATCTTGTATCTCTAGGATTGGTTGGATATGAAGAATTCTCTTCATATCTTGTATCTCTAGGAATGGTTGGAAACTAGGAAGAATTCTCCTCATATCTTGTATCTCTAGGAATGGTTGGATAGGAAGAATTCTCCTCATATCTTGTATCTCTAGGAATGGTTGGATGCTAGGAAGGATTCTCCTCATATCTTGTATCTCTAGGAATGGTTGGAGGCAAGGAAGGATTCGCCTCATATCTTGTATCTCCAGGAATGGTTAGAAACTAAGAAGAATTCTCCTCATATCTTGTATCTCTAGGAATGGATGTATGCCAGGAAGGATTCTCCTCATATCTTGTATCTCTAGGAATGGTTGGAGGCAAGGAAGAGTTTTCCTCATATCTTGTATCTCTAGGAATGGTTGGATGCAAGGAAGGATTCTCCTCATATCTTATATCTCTAGGAATGGTTGGATGCTAGGAAGGATTCTCCTCATATCTTGTATCTCTAGGAATGGTTGGATGCAAGGAAGTATTCTCCTCATATCTTGTATTTCTAGGAATGGTTAGAAACTAGGAAGGATTCTCCTCATATTTTGTATCTCTAGGAATGGTTGGATTCAAGGAAGGATTCTCCTCATATCTTGTATCTCTAGGAATGGATGTATGCCAGGAAGGATTCTCATATCTTGTATCTCTAGGAATGGATGTATGCCAGGAAGGATTCTCCTCATATCTTGTATCTCTAGGAATGGATGGATGC